>NC_090866.1:5497500-5530000 GCF_024217435.2 Syngnathus scovelli | reverse complement strand
GTTTTATGACCTTGTGATAAGGAGGACAAGGTAAGGTATTTATTACCTGTTGCACTCCAACATAATCCTACGATAAAGATAACCTGGAAAACCCTAACATATGGGATTCCTGCATGAATTTGTCATAAAATGTGATCTCCTCTTCATCTAGGTTGGAATCAGACCCAATTCACGGCATCATAAGTCAATGAGGCACCAGCACCGTTTTAGACACGCCCCCCCCCTTTTAAGCTTCTAATGTAGGTCAGTGTTTTGGCCTCGTGGCCTTGATGGCTCGCCACAGGTAAAAGAGCAGGTAAGAGCGTTTGAGTGGTTACTATGTAACTGTGGCCAAGTGTTGCAGAAGGGAGTGTGTGTTTGTATACGTGGGGGGGTTCTGAGGGGGGCGTAATTAGGGTATTGCATGTCACCAACGGAAAAGAAGAGTTAATGATGCACTAGCGGCTCAGTAGGAAGCAGCACCAACGCTTTCTCTCGTCTCTCCACAGCAACCAACCAGGGGGTCCCAGTATGGGGTTCGCTTACCGATGCCAGGCGCTGCAATAAACAAGAAAGAAGGCGGCGGCGGCGGAGGGGACGCAGGCCCGGCCTTGTTGGCGACCCCATGCAAGGACCTGCTGAGAAGCTTCCCCCACAACAAGCGGGTGGGCTCCTACCTGATAGGCAAGATGATCAACAAGGGCTCCTTCGCCAAGGTGATGGAGGGCCTCCACATCACCACCGGAGAGAAGGTACAATATTCACACACTCACTTTATTAAGAACACTGTCCAGCACCATCTTGACTTCGTTTACATTCCCTGATCAAGCTGATGACTGAATTTCATCATACATTAGAGCACTTGGGAGTCGAAATTTTTTTGTACACTTTTGAGTTTGTTTAGTAAAAACACAGTGGGGAAAAAAACAATGCGGTGGAACGAATAAGCTTTTCCAAGCTCAAGTTACCATTTTATTACAATTACGACCAAGGCCTTTCATAATATTGTGCATGTGCACACATAGCCACTAGGTAGTGCTCAAGCACCTGTCCTATAGCCCTGGATGAAAAAGGTTTTTCTTCATTCATCAATATTACATAATTAAAACATAACAAAAATATTTTTGTGTCACATAAACCTGCCAATTGGAAATTTGCTTTTTACCTGCATTTACTTACCTGCCCAACTATTTCGATACTGACTGACTTACAGAATTACATTTGTGTGTTGAGGTGGCCATCAAGGTGATCAACAAGAAGAAAGCATGTCAGGACTCTTATGTGCAAAAGAACATGAAGAGAGAACCTCGCATCCACCAGCTGATACGGCACCCGAACGTCGTCGTCCTGCTGGAGGTAACCAAATTATAGGCAATATTTAATTTTCTATTGTGACGACGTGTGTGTGTGTGTGCATGTGTAGACCATGGAGACAGAGAACAGCTACTACATGGTGCTGGAGTTGTGTGGCGGCGGCGACCTGATGGAGCGCATCTGTGACAAGAAGCGTCTGCCGGAGAAGGAGGTGCGGCGATACACACGGCAGATCCTGGCGGCGGTGGCACACCTCCACCAGCATGGCGTCGTGCACAGGTGACACACACACTCTCACGACCTGTTGTGAGTGTTAAGTTGACAGTTAAAAAAAAAAAAAAAATTGATACCAGCCACCGATACTTAAGTAAAGCAAATTTGGCATAAGTCCTCCTCAGCAGTAGTTGGCGCTATACTGCAGCAATTTTACACACACACACGCACGCACGCACACACACACACACACACGCACACACACACACACACACATACACACACACACACAGTGTGCAGCAGGGTATGCTTTTAAGAGGTTTGGCTCACTCAAAGGTGGGAATGTGATTACCAGGCAATGACCTCATCACGTTGCGCTGGCGCCATGATTCACACATCATCACGACATCACTAACTTCCTCTCTAATGAAGTCCCTCAACGACAGCCAAACACACACTCTCACACGCACACACTGAGATGTGATTAAAATGGAAATAAATGGAAAATTTGCACTTGAACCCACTTCCCGCTCCCCCACGTTCAGGAGGTTTACCACAAACCTTTTTTTCCCTCCTCTGTGGCGATGTCTGCTCTTTCTTCAGTTCTTTGTCGTCCGTCTGGCTTTGTCTCTTTTTGTCATCGTTTCTCAGCATCTGCTGTTGAGATGAATGAACTTGAAAGGAACATTCATGATTCCCAAGCCGGATGGCGAGCGCAGATGTTCATTTAGCCTGCTGGCTGCAGAGCCTCTTTGGGTGCATCTCAACACCCAACTTGGCACCATTTTGGGGACTGGAATCGATTATCAATTAACTTAATAACTGACTCCATGCAAATATCATTAAAATATGAAAATATCTGTCTCACGTGTCAGAGATTTGAAGATTGAGAACTTCCTGCTGGACCAGTACAACAACATCAAGATTGTGGGTACGTCCTCAAAGCACTACAATGACGTGTTTAGTCGAAACGCGTGACACTGGCGACTTCTTTCTTTTCCGCTCGCAGACTTTGGCCTGAGCAACACGGTGAAGTCAGAATCTTTGCCTCTGGAGCTGCTCAGCACTCAGTGCGGAAGCCCCGCCTACGCTGCCCCTGAGCTCCTCGCCCACAGGAAGTATGGACCCAAAGTGGACGTGTGGTCCGTGTAAGTCAGGTCATCATCACATCATGTTTGAAAATTAGTTTTGTGAGTTGATGTGTGTGTTGTCAGAGGCGTGAGCGTGTTCGCCATGCTGACTGGCACGCTGCCCTTCACCGTGGAGCCCTTCAACATCAAAAATCTGCACCACAAGATGCTGCACGGCGACATCGCACACATACCTAGTGACATCAGCAAAGGTCTGCAGCAACAACAACAACACACTACTATTTTTTGCTTTGGGTCAAATTTCATGCTGGACCTAAATTGTACACGTGATCTTGATTTGACTTTCTGGAAATTTCTGAGCGCACAACTGTTCAGTATGTTTTAGCTGAACAACAAAGTCAATTAGTGCCACAATTCAGTAACAGGAGGGACACATTTTGGATTCCTCGGCCTTGAGGGAGGTCGACTCGCCACTGAATGACATTTGAGTCATCCGTCTGACAGGCGCTGTGACGTTCGTACTGTCTCTGCTGGAAGCCGACCCTGACAAAAGGCCCAGCATCCGAGCCGCTATGGAGTGCGCCTGGATCAACGAAGGCTACGCCAAGAGCCTGCTTCTCACGCTCTTGCACAGTAACAGGTACAGGTAGTAAGAAGTTAAGTCCAGTCACACAGTACACAACGACAGCGGGAGGATAAAACACAGCTTTCAGTATTTTTCCTTTTGGTTCCCTCAGAGAAAATTCCCCCATTTATTTCATTGTTGGTGTGAGTTTTGTAATCCGAGAGCATTAAGCAGAAGGAAATGAAGGCAAATGAAAATTGTTGTGGTCGTCAGCTTGACAGCTTGTGTGTATTAAAGTGTAACTTGAAGGCTTTTATGGAGCGTGTGGAAATGTCATCACGGCTAAGTGGCCGCACTGGCCGAGCCACGATGCAAACACGCCCCCTAAAGGCTGCTAGGATTTATCGGTTCGCGAGCGTAGCAATATTACGTGTACGTCTTTCTTCTGCCCACAGACTGTGCGCCGAGGATGTGGACGCGTCAGTGCTCGCGTACATGACGGACACGCTGGGCTACTCAGCCTCCGAGGTCACGCGCACACTCACCGATAACCGGCCCTCTCCAGTCATGGCCGCTTACCACTTGCTGCTCGCCAAGATCAAGAGGAACCCGCCATGTGTCAAGGTCAGAATGTCACTTTACAGTTACTTTTTCAGTTGAGTTGGCCTTTTGAAAATTTTGTAACTTTCATTAAGGAGAAAAAGGCAGCAAGCAGACATCCCAAGGAAAACAAACAAAGGGCAGAGCGGAGGCATGGCAGGACCAGATGCCAGCAGCCGCCACGACGACACGATCATCACGTTGATGACAATGGAGCAGTGTCATCCCCTCTCGCTCCTCTTAGACCCTCAACATCACCAGAGGTCACTGATCAGGATGCCACCGCCATCTTGAATAAGACAGAGACTCTGTTTCTTCCTCACGGTACATCATTGGAAAAAAAAATATATTAGGATAAACATCTGAGTAATGGTTTATATGCTTTTCCCCAAAATTAGTGTTGGGCTCCAAAGACCAAGTGGTCCATCTTTCTCCTCCCAAAACGACCACATTGCACCTGTGTGACTCCGCCCCTTGCCATGCTCCCTCGCCCGCCAATCCAAGAGACAGCGCATCGGGGCCCGTCCAACTGGTGAGACAGCTCATTGGGACCTCGTTGTCGGATGGCGGCGGGGGTCCAATGGAGGACGTCCTGAGGTTCAGTGCACCACAGAAAAGCGTCGCTTCTCCCGGAATGCACCTGGAAACCCTGCAGAGAGCTCCGCCCACTACGCTGCCACGCATACACAACCTTGGGTCGAAAGACGAAAGAGGCGGAAAGGTTTCATGGGTCCCACTGAGTCTGCCTGAGACCTCTGGATTGCAAGTGAGTGCATCCAAAACTCAGACTTGCCCCCCACAGAGAAACACTTTGAAGGGTGGGAAGACAACAGGAACTAAGAGGAGCTCCATAGCCAAGTTCCGTCCGACTCCACGCCGACGGATGACAGAACTCAATTTTCCCCTGCTTCCTGCTGCATTGCAATGCAAGTCAGACAGGAAACTGCGCAGTGTGGACTGCTGACACGTCAAAGGCTTAACACAAGCAGGAAAATTATTCCAAAAATTAAATAAATAAAAATAAATAAAAACTGTTTCAAATATTGCTTTTTTTGTATGAGTGTCTCGTGTTCAATTTTTAGTATTTGTTTTCTACTCCAACACTAATAATCTTGCACTCCTCTTTGAGTTTCCTGTGGTCGCTTTCCAGGTTCAAATTCATGCGTGTGGTCATGACACGTCAGTTATTAGCCATTCTAGCACACTACTCAATTATTCATCCTGCTATGAGATAGTGTGTACTCTGTGCAGGTGTGTTGGTATGCACTCGGTTTGCCCTGTAAGGACAGATTGAAAGCACTCATGCATGCAACAGAAGCACCTAGGTGCGTGTTTCTTTTGGTCATAGGATATTTTGTTTACGTTTTGTTTTACCTTACTATATACAAGGTCATTTTTGTGAAAAAAGCCTAATTAAACATGGTCATGGGTGAAGTGTCGTCACAAGGTCCAGGAGGGACATGAGCGGTCTCCGTTTATAAGGGATGCCAAACCACTTCCCCAATTGCATTTGTTCATGTAACTGTTTGAAGGGCTGCATCGAAATGCAACTCATATACCTTTCTGGTGGTAAGAGAGACTACCCAAAAAATATCGGATTTGACGCGGCACCGTGGACAAATGGTATAAAATTTGGTTTGATGATCAGGAGACCCAGGTTCGAGTCCCGCTCCGTGTAACATTTACATATTACACAGAGTTATGTGTGAGTTTCGGACTCGGTTCTCCTGGACTCAAGATGAAAACTGTAACCACAAGACCATTTGAATGCTTTGCGTAACAATCCGGTCATCTGTATGTCCATCACTTTGAAGATAGACTACAGAGGAATCGCGAAAATTTCATGGCAATGTGGCCGAACGCTATAATTCTGCGCTTGTGTTGGGACACCTCTTGTTCGAGACCCTCTCTGTAAATCATTTACAAATTAAACAAGTAATCGCAAAAGATCGAACCTCGGGTCTCCTGAATTCAACGCAAAACCTTTAAACCATTCGGCCGTTGCAGATATGTTCGACACCACTCGCTTCTTTGTACTTCAGTGTCACCGTGTACACTTGGGCTTCGAAGATGTTCAGAATGCTCTACTGCCATTGCCGCTGAATAGTGAAACCCTGGTTCCTTCCCCCAAAGGACACTGCCAATTTCTTCTCATTAAGTGCTGGCTTATTTTTTTTTCTTTTGCCTGTTAATGACGCCATCACAAAAATCCTATATGAGACGACACAAACGAGACAATCATTCTCTTGCTCACTTCTGACGTCACGTCGTGCCGGTCCACCTGCTGTTCCGCACGCTTTTCCACAACAAGCAGCGTTTAAAACTTTGACAAGGTGAGTGTTCACTATTTCTAAGTCATTTAGAACTAACTGCTTTTGCTCTCTTTTAGCGTCAAGTTGCAGGTTGGACGTGCTTCTACACCTTGCTAACATGCAAGCCAGAAAGGTTGCTCCAGCGTTGGCAGTTAACGTCTTCTATGACTTTTTAAATTGCATCAAACGCCAAAGGTAAGACAAAACGTTTGCATAAATTCATAACAGAATGAATCAAATAGTTTGCTGCATTCGTGTTAATTGTCTAATATTTGTCTGCAGGTGCGGCTCTTTCAAATGATTCTTAAATGACGGACTTTCTGTTTGATGAAAGTGGATTCACACGTGAACTCTTTTAATTAACAGCATCTAATGGTCTCATTTCTGTCCACAGGCCTGCATCTGCAACAGGAGAACCAGATTGACTGCAACAAGGCAACAATCCCGTTTTTATTTGGACATTATTAAACTGACATTCTTTTTTCTTTTGTCTGCAGGTTTCAAAATGGCCGATTTGCTGGCCTATGAGCACTTGCTTCATGAGAAGTTTGCAAATCTACTCTTTCTGAAAATGTCTGTCAAACCAGCTTGTATGACAGAAAATGTAACATTAGATAGGTTGTAACGTACCGTGTCTTTCAGGCCAACAAACTGTGGTTGGAGAAAAGTCCAGAGCAGCCCATGCATTCTTCATTGGTGAAACACGCATGCACACTTTCATACATGAACAATTTGACCAATTTATTCAGCATGTGCATTTTCTTCCCGTTTTGTCCACCAGGTGGTGCCAAAGAACCTGATACCTGTGATTGACCGAAATAAAAGCGCCAGTTTGAACCTGTTGCAATGACAACCTCAACAAATCAAAGCGCTTGCCCCATTTTTTTGTTTCAGGTGGTGCAGACAGTCAGGAAACTAGGCTTCATGATGACCTTCCTGTTCAAAATGCTGACAGGTGACAAAACGTGGCAAAAATTTGGCACGTTAAGAACACTAACCTGCTTTTTCTTTGCTCTTAGTGCAGTGCAGCTTCCATTAGGAGAAAGACCTTCCACCTGCTGGGCCAAAACATTCTCCAAAACTGTGCCGAAGGTCCTCAAGCCTATCTCCATTTTAAGTGTTGAGACGTGCAAATCAACTTGCTTGACTGTTCCCTTGTTTGTGTGCAGGTGTGGCCGTCCAGGAGAGTCTTTGCAACATTTCAGGAGTTCGTCCTCCTGTTACTCGTCTAAGATTCAAGTGCACAAACGACCCAAAGTTTTCAGTGGAAGATTCCAGTCTACAGTTAATAATAAAAACAGTAAACTTAAATTGAGTCGTTGTGTCAATGTTCCTTTTCTTAACCGGCAGAGGTGGCAAATCCTGGCCCAGAAAGCGAAAAGCCTGCCACAGTTTGTCTTCAGCAACAGATGCTTCTACTTTGAGCTCGTTCACCTACCGGTGGAGTCAAAGCACCTGTGGCTCAAGCCAAACTGTGGCAGGCTCTTCACTTTCTGGACTTGGATTTGCCGCTTGTGGTTGTTACAGGTGGACCTACAAGGTGAAATGAGACATTCCTGGTATGCTGCTTGCCAAAAGCTTCAAGTTGACGTTTTGGCAGATCTACAAGTCTTTTGGGTCCGCACCTCCTTGCTGCCTGAAAAGCCCTCTGCTGGTAAGAGAAGGAAAGTACATTTCATTCCAGCCACCATGTTCCAAAAGTTGAATGACTGTTTTCTGTCCAGTGTGGTGCACCATGGAGTGCCTGCTTGCAGCGGAGGCTGAGGACCAGAGCGCAGTCACATGCTAGCAACATGCTTTTTCGTGTTGCTTCCTCGTCTCCAAGGCAACCTGAGAAGTGGGCAAAATTTGCACTTGGGTTGTATGCTCTTTAAATGCTAATCATTGCACAATCCCAATGACAACTTTGTTCCAAAAATGTTTTTTCTATTTTGACAGGCAGCAAGGAATAAGCTCAGCTTCCTGGTCATGCAACTGAACACTTGGTGCCATGAACAATTCTTTCACACTGGTAAGTTTCATGCCAAAAGATTTTCTGCACAAAATATTGACTTGACTTTTGACTTACAAATCTTTTTGTCTTAGGTCCAAGACCGGAGTCCTCACCACTCGTCCCACTGGCCGACCACTTCACCACTCGTCCCGCTGGCCGACCCCTCGTCCCGCTGGCCGACCCCTCGTCCCGCTGGCCGACCCCTCGTCCCGCTGGCCGACCCCTCGTCCCGCTGGCCGACCCCTCGTCCCGCTGGCCGACCACTCGTCCCCCTGGCCGACCACTTCACCACTCGTCTACGAGCAGACTGCTATCCAACTTGTAACTTTGTTGCGATTGAATGTTTACTCTGCAAAATAGTTTGATTACAAAGAACACAAACTCTCACTACAATTTCAAAACACATCACAAAAATCAAACTTTAAAAATATCCTATACTAAAAAAAAACATTTTTTTCAAATTTTTCTGATTTTTTTCCTTTTTAATTTTTAAAAATGTTTTTTTATTTTTTTACCCCCAGAATTTTTTTTTCCCCGAATTTTTGGGGGGATTTTTTTTTTTTTTTTACTGGCTTTTTTTCAGAATTTTTTTAAATGAGGCGGGCCAAAACTGAAATACTGCTTCATGATTCGCTGAAAAGTGGGCAATGAGAATAGAAATCTGATTGGTTGAAAGGGGGCGCTATGCAAATAAGGTGCCCTGTGATTGGCGGGATAAATAAGACGTGTTCCGACAATTTGCAGCAATCTGATTGGTCAGATGTGCAAATGCTGCAATCCCATTGGCTGTTGGCAAGAGTGGGCGTGGTTATGTAAATTTACACTGCACTAGTCAAAGTCAAAGTCAGCTTTATTGTCAATTTCTCCACATGCCAAAGACACACAAAGAAACCGAAATTTCGTTCCCCCCTATTCCACGGTGACAAGACATGGCCCACAACAGACAAACAAGTAAACAAGTATAACAACAGCGTGCTGAATAAATAATGAATAAATAACACAACAAATAAATAAATAAGAGGAGCAAAAAAAAGGAGCAAGTGAGCGTACAGCAGACATACCAGAAAATAGCGCAACAGTGCTGCACGCTAAGCAGAAGGGGGTAGCGAGTTCCTAACAGCCTGGAGAAAGAAGCTGTTGGCGAGTCTGGTGGTGCGGGAGCGCAGGCTCCTTTACCTCTTCCCAGAGGGCAGAAGGTCAAACAAAGAGTGAGCCGGGTGACTCACATCTCTCGCAATCGAGGTTGCCTTGCGGGCGAGATGGGAGGTGTAAATGTCCTTCAGGGAGGGGAGCGAAGCACCAATAATCTTACCAGCTGTATTCACTATGCGCTGCAGGGCCTTCAAGTTCTGTTCAGTGCAGTTACCACCCCAGACAGCGATGCAACTGGTGAGGACGCTCTCAATGGTGCCACGGTAGAATGTAGACAGGACTGCCTGAGGAGCACATGCACGCCTGAGCTTCCGCAGGAAGTACAGGCAGCGCTGAGCTTTCTTTGCCAGTGACGAGGTGTTTGCGGACCAGGAGAGGTCCTCACTGATGTGCACCCCCAGGAACTTGGTGCAGCTCACCCTCTCCACCACAGCACCGGCGATGATCAGCGGCAGGTGTTTTGTGTGACCCTTCCGGAAGTCAACAACGATTTCCTTGGTCTTGTCGACGTTCAGCAGGAGGTTGTTGTCCCTGCACCACGTGGTCAGAAGGTCAACTTCCGACCTGTACCGAGTCTCGTCGCCCTTCGTGATGAGACCCACCAGAGTCGTGTCGTCAGCAAACTTCACTATGCGGTTGTCGCTGTAGGTCGCAGTGCAGTCATGCGTCAGCAGGGTGAAGAGCAATGGACTGAGCACGCAGCCCTGGGGGGCCCCCGTGCTCAGCGTGATGCTGGCGGAGATTTTGTCGCCAACACGCACCACCTGAGGCCTCTGACAGAGGAAGTCCAGTAGCCAGTTGCAGAGGGAGGTACTGAGGCCCAGCTCGTCGAGTTTGCAGATGAGTCACTGCGGCACAATGGTGTTGAAGGCAGAGCTGAAGTCCACAAACAGCAACCTCACATATGAGTCCTTTCTCTCCAGGTGGGTGAGGGCCGAGTGGAGGG
This sequence comes from Syngnathus scovelli, assembly GCF_024217435.2. NCBI lineage: Eukaryota > Metazoa > Chordata > Actinopteri > Syngnathiformes > Syngnathidae > Syngnathus > Syngnathus scovelli. The sequence goes on along the minus strand of NC_090866.1, from coordinate 5,519,835 downwards.
CAGAGCAGATGGCATCCTCAGAGGACCGCTTGGCACGGTACGTAAACTGGAAAGGGTCAATGGTGGGGGGGGAGAACGGATTTGATGTGCTCCATGACAAGCCGCTCAAAGCACTTCATGATGATGGGCGTCAGTGCCACGGGGCGGTAGTCATTGAAGCAGGACGGTGCAAGTTTCTTCGGCACAGGAACGATGGTGGCAGCCTTGAAACATGAGGGGACGATGGCCTGCTGCAGGGAAACCTTTAAAGATGTCCGTGAAAACACCCGACAGCTCCCCAGCGCAGTCCTTCAGTGCTCGACCCGGGATGTTGTCAGGGCCCGCCGCCTTACAGGTGTCAATAGCGGCAAGCGCCCTCCTCACACCGTCGGCAGAGAGGCGCAGGGGCTGCTCGTGTGTGTGGGGGGGGGGGGGGGGGAGTGGTCTTCTGCGAGCAAGTGCTGTTCTGGGTGTCGAAGCGAGCAAAGAAGCGGTTTAGATCGTTCAGCAGACGGACGTCGCCCTCACAGCTCCTCGGCGCGGGCTTGTAGTCCGTGATGGTCTGAATGCCCTTCCAAAGGCTACGTGCGTCCTTGCTGTCCTTGAAGTGGGTGGAGACCTTGCACGAGAACGCCTTCTTCGCTTCTTTGATGCCTCGGGACAGGTCGGCCCTACGATTGGTCAGACTGAATTTGAGCAGAGTTAGGAGGCGGGGTAAGTGGCACTTGCTCATGCTTGGTGCAATGGCACTTAGGTTTTGGAAGGCAGTTTTCAGTCTTGAGGTGAGCGTTGCCCTGCTGTCACTGCCATGGACACAAGTCTTTGACTGTTACCCTCCATCTCACATCTCTCCTGTCACTGCCATTGACACAAGTCTTTGACTGTTACCCTCCATCTCACATGACTTCAAGTGACTGCAATGAAATTGCGGTCATGATTAAAGTGACTGCAATGGAATTGCTGTCACTTTGAGTCATGTGAGATGGAGAGTAACAGTCAAAGACTTGTGTCCATGGCAGTGACAGCAGGGCAACGCTCACATCCAAAACCTAAATGCCATTGCACCAGTGACGTGCGGTGAGGATTGGGGTTGGTGAGGCACTGACTCACAAGTCAGACTGACAAGCACACATGGTTGTTATCCCATTCTTGATTAAATTTAATAACATTTTAAACACACCACTGTACATTTAAACACACCACTGCAGTATTCTTACCTTTACTTGTAAATGAAGTCCATTCTCCTGTCCTTCTGGACGAAGATCTCGATGACTTTGTTGTAGAAGTCCTCCTTTTTGTCCTTTTCTTTGAGTTTTACAAGTCTCTCTTTCTCAATTGAGATGATTGCCAGGGAAGAAAGTCGTCAATCCTCGTAAATCTGGCGTTGGTCTTCCCTTACTTATAATTTCCTTGTTTGACTGAAACGCTTCCCTGTGAATCACACATTGAGTCCACTTAATGTTGGGATTTTCCTTTTTAATCCGCGCAATGAGCCCTTTCGCACTGTCCGTCATTGATGCAGCCACATCTGTACACACGCTGCTGCAGGATTTCCAGCTGATATCATTTTCAGAGAAAAATACGTTAACGACATTAAAAATGTCGTCTCCGGTTGTTCTCCCCTCCAGACTTTAGTATGTGTTCACGAATGTCGTCAGTCTCCTCAATGTGTCTCACAAAAGCAACAATCTGTGCATTCCCACTGACATCTGTGGATTCATCCAGCTGGAGTGAAAAAGAGTCTCCAAGTTTTCCCACCCATTTTGTCTATTCTGCGGCAAACGGTGTCATTAGGCAAAGGCACAGTTTTTAATGTCTCCGTAGATTTTTTTTGTTTAGCATAGTTTCGGCCAATACAACAGCGGCAGGGAGCAGCAGCTCTTCAGCTATGGTGAACGTTTTTTGGGCTTTCGCTACGAGCAAAGAAACCGCATAAGAAGCCTCCAGGGCTTTGGCTGATGTAGTGGAGGCTTTTCGCATTGTGTCTTGGGATGACTGGAAGTCAGAAAGTTTCCTCCTGAAGAACTCCGGTGGCTTACCAACATGGCATCCGTGTTTTGTCGTGAGATGCCGCTGGAGATGTGCCGGCTTCATGCTAGCGTTGGCAAATTTCTCCCCGCGAAAAAAGCACAGTGGGTTACAACTTGTGGACGTAAATCCCATCAAACAATAGTCTTCCATGTACTGTCGGTACTTTGTCGGCTCTAAAATTGAATACTGAATAAAAAACATACATTTGTATTTCATCAAACTTTTTATACCTAATTCTCAAGACAATCAGGCTTGCTGTTTTTTTAATTTTTTTTTTTTTTTTAAATACTGGTATGTATTTTGTTTAAATCTCACGTCCAGGGGTACGCGTACCCCCATTTGAGAACCAATGCATTAATTTATTGGACAGAAAAGCAGTTTAAAACATTTGAGCAGTCAATGTTTGTGTGGGATGAATTTAGTTGCTCACAAACATTGATGACAGGCCTTGCATGGAAGCAGCTTAATTGTTTGATGAGCTCAGATGAGATGTCACTTACTTCTAATGATGACAGAAGCGCCACCAGGAGGAAGGTGAGCACATGACATCAGCTGACATCTGGGACAAAAACTAAGTGCCAGGTACTGCACAATACCATCACCACACACTTTTGGACAAGTTTTTCCATGACACTGACGCAAACCAAGTGAGTTAAATATTAATCAAATGTATATTTCTGTCTAACTTGGTTTGCATCAATGTCATTAAAAACATGTCATCTGTTTGATGATGAAGTTGTGCAGTACCTGGCACTTAGGTTTTGGCCCAGTCAGACAAAACCTAAGTGCCAGGTATCGCATAACATCTTCATCACACACTTTTGGGGGTGTTTTTCAATGACACTGATGCAAACCAAGTTGGTTAAATATTAATGAAATATATATTTCTGACTAACCTGGTTTGCATCAATGTCATTAAAAACACATCTAGAGGTGTCTGATGATGAAGTTGTGCAGTACCTGGCACTTAGGTTTTGGCCCAGTAGACATCACATCTCTCACTGGGACAAAACCTAAGTGCCAGGTATTGCACATCTTCATCACACACTTTTGGGGTGTTTTTCAATTACACTGATGCAAACCAAGTTGGTTAAATATTAATCAAATACATATTTCTGACTAACTTGGTTTAGATCAATGTCATTAAAAACATGTCTAGAGGTTGGATGTGCTCACCTTCCGCCTGGTGGCACTTGTATGCCATTAGAAGTGACAGGAGAGGTGGCTGCACTCGCTACCTTGTGGCGCAATGTGACATCAGCTCCTCAAGCACAACACTGCATACTCACATTACGATTGCCGTCCCTCCCGCTGCGCATGTCCCACAAGGCTGTCGGCTGCACCTCTGGGGCCCAAACCTCCACTACCTGTCAAGTAAGCAAATAAAGTCATGAGTCGCACTAATTGACACAAAAGGTTTCTCAATTCATTATATTCATTCATATCAATTCATTCTATTAGGAAAACAGAGTGGTACAGTTGCCCTTTTAATGCGTGAATTCTCAAATGTGCACTAATGCATGTGTATGAGCAATCAGCTACTCACCCGACATGCAATGAGCACCTCGACCAAGGTTTCAAAGTCCTCAGACTGAAAAGACACTGATGTTCCAAAATACTGAGTCGTTCAAAATTGGTCAAACTGTAAAAGGCAACAAACGGCTCCTCTAATATCATGCCTTTGTGAAAATACAATTTCAAATACGTATACTGCGTTTTGTATTTAAATAAATGCTTCCAGTGCAGTCAGTTGCTCGGGTTTTAATGACGAAGGGTTTCTAGTTCATTAAAAGCGATTTAATGCTGAACGATGTAAACAAACTAGCTCCTGCGAGCCATTTTGGTGTTTTTTTTATTAATTTGTTCTTTTTTGTTAAACTATTTCCTTGGCAGCTATAATGATACACTCTCCTATTTTTAACACTTTATTTAACATCGAATTTTACACTATTAAGACCGAAACAGTAATAGAATCCTCAACTATAGAGGATGAGCGCTCTCTGTTGGAAACACGTTGTACTGCTCCAACCCACTTATTATTATTTGTCTTTTGACCATAACTTCTGAAACTAATGGCCGATCTGCTGTTACCCAATACATAAGTCACCTGGCAACCGTCGAATAACTCAGAGCACGAATTACATTATCTTTACAAAATAAAGTTAGGTCTCATTAGACTGTACCGTTTTTTGACCTTCTCTAGTCACCGAAAAAGAAAAAGGAAACGCAACATGCAGTACCTTTCGTGATGTGCAGGTAGACCACCAGCAGCCGATGTGGAGCCTCCACTTGCAGTTTGGATATCAACTTTTGCGTGGAAAACACACAAAACAAAATGCAGGTCAAACGCTTTCCTTGATTAAGGTTTGATCGACAGCCGAGTGCTAGTTGTGGGCGTGCTCATTGACAAGCCAACCTTGTTGATATTCTTCTACGATAGCTTGCGAGCAACATACAAACTCGAGGAGCTCGTGTCGTAATGATGCTCCTGCATATTTAGATGCAAACGGAAAATAAAGAGCTTGAAAATGTTTGCTATACTCACTCAAAACACAGCTAGTAGTCACTGGTAAAGCTGCACTGTGAACTGGCGTGCTTACGGTAACCGAGAAAGTTCAATTCAAAAGGAACCAAGTGTGTGTTTGACAAAATTAAAATCACTCTTCGGACAACAGCAACAACGACACCACCACATTGTGTTATTGAGGGAAATATTTGCTCTAAAACGGATTGTCAACGGCATCACTTTGAGACTTGTACTAAATGGATTGCCTATCAGTCGCAAGAATGCTGTTCAACTATCAAGTACATATGAACTTGTAGTTAACATATGTTACGTTACGTAATTTATCCTCCATGTTAAATCTCAAGTTCATGGTTAAAATGACAATTATTCGGACTGTATTTTATGAAAATTGTACTCATCACTTCAATATTTACGATAGCCAATCATTTATTCCGTTTCTCTTACATCACCTGCTGCTCACTGTTTATATGTCCTCTTTCGTCTCACGTGACTTATAGTGAACACTAGTGCGCATGACCAAATGTCTGATTTGCACATGCGTCGTACACAACATCCGGGACCTTTGATAAGAATGAACGGCGACTTTCAAGATGGCGGCGGAGGGAGGAGGGAAGGAGACGAACGAGATTAAAACGCAATTCACAACCCGGGAAGGCGTCTACAAACTCCTAACGCACTCCGAGTACAGCCGCCCGAACCGGGTGCCCTTCAATTCGCAGGGTTCCAACCCCGTCAGGGTCTCTTTCGTCAACGTCAACGATCAGTCGGGCAACGGCGACAGGATCTGCTTCAATGTGGGCCGGGAGCTCTACTTTTATATCTACAAAGGTGTGAGAAAGGTAAACAACGTTGACAGTCGTTGTCGGGTACGCGTGTGTCTGGTAGAAGCCGCACCTGGTCGGCGTGTCTGTCCACCCCTAGTGTCGACCCACCGGGCTCGTGTCGCAGATTGTCCGAACGAGGCCATGAAGCGTCCAAATAGGTTTGACGCTAATTAGCTTCGCCAGCTAATATAATCGCCACAGTTGTTTAGCACTTCAGGTGAACTCGTCTCTCTGTGGGACTTTGATACAATTTCTGAGTGCCCGCCATGCCGCAAATGGGTTGTTTACCTTTGACGTGCTTGAAGGAATGAGACGACAACATGATGTAAATGCTTAAAGTCAGGTGTATCAACTTTTGAGGTCAAAGGTGAGTGTGTAGTGGTGTAGTGACGTCACGCTGCATTCGTGACACCTCAGTTGCATGTGACAAAGTTTGTTTGTACTGGACCTAATGATAAAACCTTTTGCCTACTCTACTGCTCAGCAGGGCTCAAACTTTGTACTCTAAAGAAATCCAATTTCTTGTTTTCAGGCTGCCGATCTGAGCAAGCCTGTAGACAAGCGGATATACAAAGGCACGCAGCCCACGTGCCATGACTTCAACCCGCTCACGGCCACCGCTGAGAGCGTCTCACTGCTGGTGGGCTTCTCGGCGGGCCAAGTGCAGCTTATTGACCCAATCAAAAAGGAGACTAGCAAGCTCTTCAATGAAGAGGTGTGTAATCGTCCAATGAAATCCTTGTAAAGATTAAAAAATATTTTGCCGTCGTGTTAATCATCCATGCTCTTTTCCCTTCCCAGAGGCTAATCGACAAGTCGCGCGTGACCTGCGTGCGATGGGTCCCGGGTTCTGAGAGCCTCTTTTTGGTGGCCCATTCGAGTGGCGCCATGTACCTCTACAATGTGGAGAACACGTGCGGCACGGCGGCGCCCCACTACCAGCTCCTCAAGCAGGGTGAGAACTACGCTGTGCACACCTGCAAGAGCAAGTCGGGGCGCAACCCGTTACTGCGGTGGACGGTGGGCGATGGGGCGCTCAATGAGTTCGCCTTCTCCCCGGACGGTAAGTTCCTGGCGTGCGCCAGCCAGGACGGCTACCTGCGGGTGTTCGGCTTCGACGCTGCCGAACTACACGGCACCATGAAGAGCTACTTTGGCGGCTTGCTTTGCGTGTGCTGGAGCCCAGACGGGCGCTACATCGTGGCGGGCGGGGAGGACGACCTGGTGACGGTGTGGTCGTTCTCGGACTGCAGGGTGATCGCGCGGGGACACGGACACAAGTCGTGGGTGAGCGTGGTGGCCTTCGACCACTGCACCACCAGCGTGGAGGACGGCATCGGCAGCGACCCTCCCGCCGAGTTTAGCGGCAGCGATGAGGACTTTTATGAGCATATTCACTTTAGCGCTGGAAGAGATCGGGCCAACAGCGCCCACTCCCGACTTTCCAAGAGGAACTCTACTGACAGTCGGCCCGTAAGCGTGACGTACCGATTTGGGTCCGTCGGCCAGGACACCCAGCTGTGTCTGTGGGACCTCACTGAGGACATACTCTTCCCTCACCTCCCTTTGTCTCGCACCAGGACTCACACTAACGTCATGAATGCCTCAAGCCCCTTGGGCAGCGCAGCAAACACTATTTTCACTTCTGGCACCAACGGCAAAGACAGTGCTAGCAATAGCAGCACCGGCGGCAACACGCCAAACTCCCTCCCGGGGACGCTGCCTCGGTCCAACAGCTTACCGCAATCCTCCAACCCAGCCGGCGGAGGCGGCAGCACACCTAACAGTCACACGGGCAGCAGCAGCAGCAGTAGTAGCACCGCTGCAGTACCCGCCAAGGGCGGCGGCAGTATCATCGACAGCGCCCTGATCGCCGCCGGTGTGGGCAAGTTCGCCACGCTATCGCTGCACGAGGCGCGCAAGGAACGGCCGGAAAAGGAGCACAAGCGCATGCACAGCGCCGGCCACATTGGCAGCAAGAGCGGCGACAAGCTCAGCCAACTTGGCACCTCGCGGCCGCCGGGGACCATAGGCGACACGGCCAAGACGCTGGGCACGACGCTGTGTCCGCGCATGGAGGAGGTGCCGCTGCTGGAGCCGCTGGTGTGCAAGAAGATCGCCCACGAGAGACTGACGGTGTTGATCTTCCTGGAGGACTGTCTGGTCACAGCCTGTCAGGAGGGCTTCATTTGCACGTGGGCCAGGCCCGGCAAAGTGGTGAGTAACAGCCACGTGACGTCATGTAATGCGCGTTTCTTTTAGCCAGTCTACTGCAAAAAAAAGTTTGCTAGCTTAATTCTAACGCATAATGTAGAACTCATTCTTAGATTCGATTATTCTCATGTTTGCTTTTTCTCACGGCCTCCGTTTTGTCTGCGGTGTGACTCTCCACAGGGACTGCTCTCATCTCAAAACAACCCTGCCAGCTCCCCCAGCGGAACCGTTGTATAGCGCCCCCTACAGCCAACCACAGTGGCAGTGCTGTTTGACAAAGGAGCTTTAAGGTTTGGTTTGGGGTTTTTTTTCATAGGAAGGGCTGACTGGTTCACTGTTCATGTGAGGGTGGCTGCTGTCTTGCCTGCATTCTTCTCTGAGTGTTCTTCCCATTTCTTTACATGATGTATCAGGCCTCGGAAAGGGAAAAATATTTTTCAAGTGGCTGCATATCTTCTGCGAATAGAGGTCGTACTTCCTTAAATTACTCAGTGTATTTGCACAAATTTGGCAGCCCTTGCTCCCTGGTGTGACTTTTTTTTTTTTTTTTTAAATCTTAACATGAGCAGGTTTTGGAAGCACTTGGCTTGTCGGCACCCTTTGTCTCCCATGTCTGATGCTGCAATCATATTTTTATTATTTAGGAAAACAATGTTTGCACTTAACAGTTTGTTGTTTCGAGGAGGGCGGATGTACTTTTTTTGGAGTGTTCAATAGAATTAAAATCCTTTGTACTTATTGTTTTAATATGGTTTTCCACGACACGGGCTATGTATTATATGTAAATATTGTAATGCAATGATTTATGGAGATTATTAATAGTTTAAAGAGCCTTTCTTTCGTTCTTTTTTTTAGAAAAAAAATAGAACTATTTCTAATACAGAAAATCTAATATTAAAATGAATCTTGAATATGCAGATTTTTTTTTTCTTTTTTTCATTGTACCTAAAGAGAATTCAGGTGTATTTTTTCTTAACGCAACATTTGGTATAGGAAACGCTTTTATCTAACAGCTAAGCGGTGTGAACGCAATTGTTCAGCCATCATTCGGAGCTCAGGTAAAACCGCAGGAACGCGCACTGGCCTATAGTGTGAATCGACTCCCACCCTAACATGTCTGAGCAGCGTGGATATGATGACGATGACTATTTTTTTAAAACACTTTGTTGATTCCTGCTAGAGCCAGAGGGTGCTTGAGGATATTTTTCCTCCAACAAGGAGAAAGCCTGAGGGTTAGAACAGCAGAAGCCTTTTTCCTCACATTTGACGCCTATTAAACAGTGTGACAGACTATAACCATGACTCTGTCTGACTCTATTCTTTGAAGAAAAAAAATATAAAATACACATACTCTCACAAGTTTGGTACATATTGTTTTTCCCCTTGTTTTTTAAAACTTGATTTTTCATGAGCCAAAAATCCCAACATTCATCTTTATTTTCTTTAACAGTCCAGTGAAACAGGCAATATGAAGAATAGTCCATAAAGATTTTAATTTGAAAAGACTTTCTTCTTGATAGGATGCAAAAGAGACACAAGAAAACAGAATATAGTAGCACTAAATGTCACTGTAATCGCACGTAGCTCTTGCAGAGTTCGTGATCCCTGATGTCCCCCCAGCCCCCGTTTTTGACACGTGGGGCCGCCCTTCCGGCTCCGTTCGGCAGTCTCTTGGTGATCAAGAGCTTCTCGGGGAACAGCTGGCTGCCGCTGCTCTGCAAGATGTTCTCGAACTTGGTCTTCTGGCTCGCCGGCATGCAGGCGGCCTTCTTGTGATGCATGCCGCAGTCGCCGGCGTGAAAGATGCGCGGCGCCTCGCTCACCATCACCTTCCAGTAGGACGGCAGGCAAGAGGAGGTGAGGTGCTGCAGGGACCAGTCCCAGTTGTAGTCGTCGTAGGTGCAGAACGCGTCCGTGCAGCCGAGCAGATTCCGGTAAGTGTCCCGACTCATGGCCATGCCCATGTTGTGCTCTGTGGACTTCCAGGCTTTCACCTCCACCTTGTTGGCTTTGCTGGAGTAGCCGATGTGGCTGTAGCTCCCCAGCGACAGGATGTCGCAGTCGCCACACTGCTCCTCTTTCAGCGCCGACATCATTTTCAGTAGGTGGATAAAGTCCGGAGACAGGAAGTGGTCCTCCTCGATCAGCAGCACTAGACCTTCGTGGTCCCGGAGGACGTGCACTCGGTCCCACGTAAAGTGTAACTTCCACCACCAGTGGTGCTTGGTCTGGGAGAACTTGGCCTCGCGGTAGTGCCCGAACGAGTCTGGGTACTCCGCATTGAGGCACCCCAACTTTAAGGCCTCCTTTTTGGGAATGTCCCTCGGACAGTCCCTCGGGTCGTTGCTGGGAAACTCCTGCGGGTACAACTGCATGCTGAATGGGAAGAAAATCTGCAGGACCTGGCAGAAATCCACCGAGTTGACCACATTGTTAATCTCGGGGGACCAGTAGTCGTGGCTGAATATCAGCAGTATGCTTTCCACGCCGCGGGCCTTGCGCAAGCTGTCCACCAGCAGCTTCAAGTATTCCGGTCGGTTGTGGACCTGGACCACCACGACCAGTTCGTCCTTCTGCCGCGCCACCTTAAACTTCTCCTCATTTCTTATCGTCTGGTCAAAGTTGAGTTGGAAAACGATGGCGCGGTAGACTAGAGTGGTGTTATCCACAGCGACCTTGCCCTTGATTTCTTTTTCTTTTGTTTTTACCAGGTGCGTCTGGTTCAGAGGCGCAACAGGAGCCCGGCTCATGGCGGGAATTACTAGCAAAGGACTATGGCCGTCAAGGCTGTTTCTGGTGCTAATGCCGCCGCTACTCTTTGCCTTCGGGAACGGCTCAATTTTCTTCTGCCGTCCCGTGGTCCACAACGCCAGTCCGCAGATGACAACCACCACAGTCAGTATCACCACCTTTCTCTTGTAGATCCGGAATCTCATTGTAGGGGATCGGGCTCTTGTAGGGAGGAGGGAAAAGAAAAAAGATCGTTGGCAGACGATTGTGATGGTGGAAGAGGTGAAGAGAAGCTAATTGCTGGAAACATGGATCCTGCTTCACTCCCACTGGTGAGGGGTGAATAACAAATAAAGCATGACAGTTGCTGGGAAGCACCAAGGTTGCGGTGAGCATGAATTGCCTGAATGAAACACAAATCAAAACATCAAGTTAGGGCTGAGAAATATGGCCTAAAATTCATGTTGGGCCTAAGCACTGACACTTAAAGCCTGGTGGAGAGAGGGAGAAAAAGGCACTATATCTTTTTATGCATAATTGCTTATAAGAAATATATAACCATGGTTTAATATACAATAATGCATTGGACATGCCACTTCCTCCAAGCATCCTGTGCATGGTTTTTTTTTCTTAATCGTGATGCCACTCCACTTGATGCCCACCTTTACCCTTCTGGTCTGCACAAGTAAATGTCCACATTCATATAACTCGAAGCGCCCTTTAACGGTCTCATTATCGTCGTAATAGACACCGAACCGCAGCATGCTAGCACCAAATTAGCATCAGCTATCAACTCAGTCTGCAAAACAGCACTGTCCGAAAAATAGATACCATGTCCGGGTTCGGCGTGCAGGTTACCTGAAGTCAAAGCCGCCTAGCGTTTACTTCAGGATTAAAACGTCAGTTCGGCCGTGCCCCATTTTCGCTCCATCTCACGCGAGTAGGAGTTGCATGGTAAAAACAGCCCGCTAACTGCTAATAATGGGGAAACGGGATCATTTCAATGCGCCCATTCGCTCTACAGGAAGCGCTGTTCTGTCTGTACTGTACCGTCCTCCGGCCACTAAAAGGCGCTCCGACCCAACCGCTCACCGGAAACCGGAAAACTTCATTTGCGCATGCGCGGACATCGGTCTTCCTTTCCGACGCTCGAGCGAAAAGAGACAAGATGGGCCACCAGCAGCTCTATTGGAGTCACCCCAGAAAATTTGGACAGGGATCCCGATCCTGGTAAGTGTGTTGTTCCGTTTTGTCTGGGGTTTACTTAAGTCCCGTCTGGCGCTCGTTTGTTGCGATTTCTGCATCCCTCGTATGTCAAAAATTGCCAACAAACGCGTACCGCATGGAGACTGCTCCGCAATAAACATGGCGGCAAATTGATGGCTAATGCTAACTGCTATCCTCTGTTAGCATCTCAAAATTACATTCATTACGTCAAAGTTACACAAAGTACAAATGCTATTAATGTAGAACTGCAATTGATTGTGTTTAAGAGAAATACTGGGTAAAGTAATGCATCAAGTCTTTTAGGTTTTGAGACGTAGGAATGTTCTTGAGTGCAAAATAGTACATTGTATTTACTGTCAATTTAATATAACGCCAATTTTGATAATTTGGCACAATGAAAACGGAGAAACGGTATTTTCTGTAATGGATTCGAATTTAAATGTTTTCTGCCAGTGTATTGTCTAGAATGTCTTGAAAATCACACTAAAGGCATACTCAAGCACAAATGCCAACGAAAATAAACTTTGCGTCCTATCGATACTAAGCTGCGTAAATGCATAATCGTATTGTGTTAAACCTGGTGTTGTGTTATAGCCTCTGCCAGTCATTCACTCATTCACTTCCCACTTGCAGCCGGGTTTGCTCGAACAGACACGGTCTGATCCGTAAATACGGACTCAACATGTGCCGCCAGTGCTTTCGGCAGTATGCCAAGGATATCGGCTTTGTTAAGGCAAGTAGCATCCTCACTTTTTTACTGTCTGCAAATGTTCATTGTTGTTGCTGCCTCACCTGACCACACCCAGAAAATATTTATGTGAACGCCTGTTGCCAACCTTGCTTGCTTACTTCTCCTTTTTCTTCTTCCACAGCTGGATTAAATGTCACCTTGTGCAGAAACGTCCGCCAATTGTTACCTGAATGGCTGGATGAATGGATGATTCCTGAGACACTGCAAATAAATGTTGTTTTTCCCTTATTGGAATGCTTTGTTGTTTTCAATTATGAAAATGACATGTTTGCAAATTAAACTGGTCATGACAAATTGGTTAAAGTGTCAGAAATTCTGCTGAATTCTAATAATTTTAGAGGCAGGTGGCTCAAATTGAGGCAGGGATGGTATTACTTCAACTATATCGGTTGACTGAAAACTATTGTGTTGCTTCAGTTAGTGAAAGAAAAGACGAATAGCATGGAACTGACAGCTGCAGCAGGTTGAAGGTTCGCTAACTTGCAGTTAACTTGAAGGACTGTAGTTGAAAGCTATCAGGAGCTTGCACAGTACTATTTTGTTGATCTCCGTTTGAACCGCTAGATGGCAGCTACACCATGTCATCGTACGCAAGCGAGTACTATCAACACTACGACTGACTCCACTATTTTAAGGTATCTTTTCGTTCAAGCTCTTTTTGAGCAACAATAATTTTAGCTTCAATTTTTAGCACGACTATAATCTCCCATATAAATATAGCCAATTGAGTACCGTAAACTAGTACCCTTGTTCTTCACATTGTTCTTAGCAAATATACACGTAACGCACCTGTGTAACCATTTAATTGATGATGGGTAGATGTATTGTGTTGCTCTGTCGCCCTCGCGGTGATTGTCTGAAGCACATGTTAAACCAATATAAAGTATATATATTTCTATTGTTTATATTTCTATTAAAATATAACTATATGTATATATATATCAATGTATATTTCAACAAATATATATGTATGTATATTTCTATATATGTACAGACTTTTGTACGTATATACAAATTGTATAAATATAAATATATTAATATATATATATATATACACTGCTCAAAAATTAAATGAACATTTTTTTTATCAGGGTATGGCATGAATTCAATTAGACTTTTCTGATAAGGTTTTGGTCAGGTATGTGGCAGAGGGTATTTTAAATCAGTTTCAGCTGCATTGGTGTTGATGGAATTAACAACAGGTGCACTAGAGGGCCAACAACGAGATGGTCCCCAAAACAGGACTGATTTTGCAGGTGGAGGCCATTTCAAGTTTCTCCCTCTTGATCTTTATTAACTGTTTTTCCACAAGTGTTGGCTTTAGCTAGAATCATTATCACGACCGGGAGCATGAGGCGATTTCTTAACCCTCCTGAAGTTGTGCAGATTGTCCAACTCCTTCAGGATGGCACATCCATGTGTGCTGTTGCAAGACTTGATGTGTCTCCCAGTATAATCTCCAGAGCATGGAGGAGATTCCAGGAGACAGACTCTAGGAGGGCTGGACAGGGCCCTAAACGGTCCTCATTCCATCAGCAGGACCGATATCTGCTGCTTTGTGCAAGGAGGAACAGGTTGAGCACTGCCCGAGCCCGACAGAATGACCTCCAGCAGGCTACCGGTGTGAATGTCTCTGCCCAAACAGTCAGAAACAGACTTCACGAGAGCGGCCTCAGGGCATGACGTCCTGTAGTGTTTCCTGTGCTCATTGCTCAGCACCATGGAGCTCGATTGGCATTTGCCATAGAACACCAGAATTGGCAAGTCCGCCACTGGCGCCCTGTGCTTTTCACAGATGAGGGCAGGTTTACCCTGAGCAACTATGATAGACGTGAAAGGGTCTGGAGAAGCCAAGGAGAGCGCTATGCTGCCTGCAACATCATTCAGCATGACCGGTTTGGTGGTGGGTCAGTGATGGTCCGGGGAGGCATTTCCATCGAGGGACGAACAGACCTCTACAGGCTAGAGAACGGCAGTCTGACTGCCATTAGGTATCAGGATGAAATCCTTGCACCCATGGTCAGACCCTTCGCTGGTGCAGTAGGTCCTGGGTTCCTCCTGATCCAAAACAATACCCAGCCTATTGCGGCAAGAGTATGCAGGCAGTATCTGGAGGATGAAGGAATTGACACAATTGAATGGCCCTCACGATCACCTGATCTAAACCCGATAGAACACCTCTGGGACATAATGTTTCGGTCCATCATACGCCGCCAGGTTGCTCCTCAGACTTTACAGGAGCTCACTGATGCCCTTAGACAGATCTGGAAGGGACATCTCACAAGACACCATCCGTCGTCTCATTAGGAGCATGCCGCGACGTTGTCAAGCATGCATACAAGCTCGTGGGGGCCACACAAGATATTGAAAATAATTTTGAGTTGCAGAAATTGAATTTAGGCAAAAAGGACGAGCCTGCCATATCATTTTTTCATTTTGATTTTTGGGGCGTCTGTATACTGAGCCCTCTGTATGCTGAAAACTTTTATTTCCATCAAAAGATGTGGCATTATTTTGTTCCTGAGACATTAAACTGTCCGTATCAGTATAGATATCCCCTCCCAAAAAAATTCACCATTGATGTGTTTTCAAATTGTTCCTTTAATATTTTTGAGCAGTGTATATCTTGCATTAAAAACCAGACATCAGTTACAGTACTAATTCTAACAGCAGCCCTATCAGACTAAGTCAACCCGTGAGAATAAGTATGTATCCACGAGAGTGACCTTGCATTAAAATTCCGAGAGAACAAAGCATCCTCTCCTTTTAGCCCAAGGAGTGCGAGGACAATCTTATTAAATGTCGCCGTGATCTTTGGAGCCGTCGGATCCCAACTCGTTGAACCTGACCCACTGTGATGTGACGCCTGTTTCCGCAAGGGGACGACAATCCCATAGGTTTGCTTAACCATCTTGTATAATTTTGTTGCCGTAACACAATAAGCATACCTTTTTATGTCTTTTTTTTTTAATGTGATATTAGTGCTTTAGCAAATCACCATAGAAGTAAATTATCTATTAAAAACCGTGCTTCCGTCTTTTCTCCCCATCCTTTAGTGGTGTATTTTACGCAAAAGATTTCAGGTTGGATTGCACAATCTTAAGTGCAATTTTCTGTCTCAACAACACTAACTGTATAGACAATAGTGTCACTGTCTGTATTCATTTTACGGTTCGTACCATCAAAGCCATTATTATCATCCCAGGCGGGGTGTGCACAGGCTGACCGGCACATCACGAAATGTCCGCCATTAAATATGACATACTGGGTGCTCCTGAGGAACATTTTATATTGAAAAGGGAAAAACTGTCCTACATTTAGGTCAGCATGCTTTCTTTCACTTTTGTTACTTTCTGAAGAGAGCCATACCATGTTGTCATGGTAATACTGTAATTATCCCATGTAGGACGAATAATAGGATATTTTTGATTATTTTATCTAATACTGGGTTTTTGTTTGCATATCGTGTAGAGCAGGGATGTCAAAGTCAAACACACCGAGGGCCAAAAAAACTAATTTGCTACAAGCCGAGGGCCGAACTGGTTCAATGTTTATTAAAATATATCGGAATGATTGCACATAGCCTTTTGAACTAAGACCTAACACAGTGTACATTATTTAATGATTAAATGAATATGGCAATATTTTGTTATGGCTCTGTCAGTAACTTCAAGGGAAAACATTTTCAATAGCCAAACAGCAAAAAATTCAATTGTTTTAAAAACAAAATGTGTTTCTTAATATCAACATAAATGCATAAGTAAAAGTGCATGCATTATAAACTGAAAATGTATTATTGTGCTGCTCTATGATCTACCGATCATTGCTTTCAAATCGTAAAATAAAAAAATAATCAAATCAGTTGTATTCTTTCTCATGGCTCTTATCCGCAATTTTCCCTTGGTCCATTCAACTGAAAAATAAATATAAATAAATAAAATTCAAAAATTTACGGCACACAGACAAAACAATACTTTCTTCAAAGAAAAATCACGTCTTGTAGAAACAAATGTAAAAATGTAACCGAATTAAAAAACGGAAAATACGTTACTGTTCTGTGATGCTCACTTGTCTGAGGCTGAGCCTGATACTTAGAGGTGTCTCATTGTTTGTACAAGTTCATCAATGTTCGGGGTTAGGCTCTGAGGCTCAAAACCCGTTTTTGATCAACTCTCCTTCTGCAAAGGGCCGGGCTGATTTGGCGATCTCTTTTGCCACAATAAAGCTAGCCTTGGCAGCAGCCTCGCTTTGTGATTTAGCATACGTGAACATAGCCTGTCTGGACTTAAGGCCTCGTTTTAATTCTTCCACCTTCTGTAGCTTTTGTTCATATTCCATATTCTTGTCTTGGTCTGTGTGTTTCTTAGACGTTTGATAGTGCCTTCTTAAATTTAATTATTTCATTACAGCCGCATTTTCTCCACACAGAAGACATACAGGTTTGCCTCTTACCTCCGTAAACATGTACTCTGCCTCCCACCTGGCCTGAAACCCCCTGTTCTCAGCGTCCACCTTACGTTTAGCCATTTTTGAAGAGGGGGGTATCAGAAAGTTGAACTCTGCTCTGACTACTGATGAATAATGAAGCCGCTTGTGCGAGCTGCAGGGACATCGCGGGCTACCGTTGCATTGTGGGAAATGTAGTGTTGGTGCGTGCAAAACACCAGCGGGCGGCTGTGGCCTGCGGGCCGGTTCTAATAGTAATTCAATATCATCCAGGGGGCCATAGATAATCAATTCGCGGGCCGGATCTGGCCCGCGGGCCGTAACTCTGACATATGTGGTGTAGAGAATCCGATACTTTTAAGTAAGTTTGGTATGGGACCGATACCGATGCTGGCGTAAACAGATAGAGGTGGGCCCAAGTAGGACAAACGGATGCGCCGGTCGGCGGAAACGGTAGTGGACGAGGGGATGCCGGACTGCAAATGTCCCTTGTAAATAAGCCTTCTGCAGTGATCCCGGCTGACATTTATGAATTAATAAAACCACAACAGAATGTCAGTGCGTCTATTTGTAGCGCAGCCCAGGGAGCGTTTGTGTGTCAAACACGCCGGAGAACACCCATTCCGCTCTCGATTTATTGACATTTGTGCCGCCGTGACGACGCTGTCTCCAGATGAGGCTTGCTAAGTAAATGGCCTGATATATTTATGATCTGCATATTTCCTTACAAAACACACAAAAAGGGCCACATTCGTCCTCCATCACTGTTGGTGGGTTTGCAATCCTCCTTTTCTTCCTCCTCCCCCTTTTCCTCCAGCAGGGTCAGGCAGAAGCTTCCGGAGAGTTTTACCGTGATTTGTCCTGACAGCCAGAGCCCCCCCGCAACGTTCATTTAAAGCGACGCGCACACACATGCTGTGCTCGTGTGTGTGTGTGCGTGTGTGTGTGTGTGTGCGCCTGTGGCGATGTGTGTGCATGGGGCCAAAGAACGTAGACTTGATTAACCCCAACACACGCGCACACACATGCACACACACACACACACACACGCACACACGCACACACACACACACACACACACACACACACACACACACACACACACACACACACACACACACACACACACACACACACACACATTGACACTGGGAAAGTGCACTTACACTTACATAAAACACTTGATTTCATTAGATGGACATTCTGCAGGTTATTAAAAAAAGATTTATGAGCAAAGTAGCTTTTAGTTCAAGATTCCTAGTTGATGTTTTATTACTTAATGAAAAAATTTATAATTTTTTCTTTTATAATTTTAAATAGATGTTGCTTTTTATTACCTCTATTAGTAAATTTGCACAATTTTAGGTCACGATTCCAATTTATTTTAAAAATTGAAAAAAAAACAACCAAAATGTTAAAGTCCTTGTAATTTTTAAATGTTTTTTTTGACGAAGAAAATGTTTTTTCTTTTACTGTACAGCTCAGCTACCTCATCCATGTAACCACTCAAAAAGATTCATTCACTTAACCTTTTGATTGATAGGTCGACAGGAAGCCATCAGGGATTTCCCCAAGGGCCTTGGGTCGGACGTCGTTCAAAATCAATAGGACTCCATGACAACATCGAGGGGATTCCGGGGAATTGTTCCCAATCAATAAGGTACATGAGAGAAATTAATGTTTGTATGTTTAGCAATGTTTAGATTCCACTCTTAGTACGTAGTTTCTATTCTTCACTTAAAATGAGGTTAATGTTATGACATCACATGTCTTCATTTGGCTTGTCAAGTCTCTTCTTGTTTTGCACTGACCTCTATTGATTTATTTTACACTCACACACACGGATGGACACGCGCACACACACCATCAATCCTTAATTGGTTCCTTTCACTCTCAATTATGTCAGTCTTCATTGGACTTTTTTTGGGGGGGGGGAACGCATGAAAAATCAAATGTATGACATGACTTGAGCAAAATTAGAGTAGCCTATGCATGTACGTATGCATCAAAAGGTTCTGGATGCAAAAAAAACAAACAACCACAAAAGGTCAAAGGTTAAATAACTGTGAATTCTGACCTTGCGGCTGTTTGGGCACCAATCCGCACGAACTCACCTGCTGCTGAGCAAAAAAAGGCAAGGGTCTCGTTCCACCTGCTGGCCAAATGCCATCCAATAAATTGAGCCCAAGCTACCTGAAGCTGAAGCGGGTAATATTCATGGTCTGTAATTTTCATCAAATAGCAGAAGATTAACGTACATTTACGCAGCATGTTAAACTCCCGGCCGACGTGTACTTCCCTTTCGAAAGCCGGCGTTCCGGCCGCCTCGGAGCGAGTCGAAAGGACATTTTACAAAACGCTCAGTATAATAACATGCTGGCTGGATGACTTATTACAGAATAAAAAATAGACTTTTTCCTCACGTTCTCCAGCCTAGCTTAAAACGCTACGCTAGCTTGAGCCGTTTGTGTCCGATTTCCCATATGCAAGGGCTTTATAATACTTTCAAAACCCATAAAATGATCACTTAAAAAATGTAATGTGTCGCGGCTTTGGTCAGATAGATCCAC
Organism: Syngnathus scovelli; assembly: GCF_024217435.2. Lineage (NCBI taxonomy): Eukaryota > Metazoa > Chordata > Actinopteri > Syngnathiformes > Syngnathidae > Syngnathus > Syngnathus scovelli. The sequence continues at coordinate 5,500,536 of NC_090866.1, read as the reverse complement.
TCGGCCGTCTTTGAGTCAGCCCGGACCGGCGCCCGTGTTTGCTAATGAAGCTGGCAGATGAGAAGAAGAGAAAGTGTTTTGTTTTTTTGGGCGGCGGTGATAACAGCAGCTCAATCACAGAGCTGAGCGGAATGCTTAATTGGGGTCATTATTATAGCGAGGACAAGCAGAAAAGATAAGCTTCCACTCCATGGAGTGCAACTTCGAGAGCATGGTGAGCCTTGATTTACATATGCACTGCAGTTACTCGTATGTACTTGTGCAGGCCGGCATGGTGCAGTAATGGGGGAAAAAAAATCTATTTTCTTGTTTCATGTGTGCTAATTTGGAGAATTTGTCAAGGAGACAGTAAGGAGCACGTCAATAGGGAAAACTTCAGCTGGACTCCTCATCCACCCCCTGATGAATGCAAGTCCCTTAAGACGTTCGTGTACAGTATGGACCAATTTACAGCTTACAGCGTTTGCAAGTAAGAGTGCTGACTGGCTGCTCCACATGAAGACATATCTGCAGAAACTGTGAAAATAGCCCGCTTGCGCTTAATACGACTTAAGTGGTGACCCATAAGTTTCCATATATCTGGTTTGGATACCTATAATGGATTTCTCAATTATTGTGATACTGGACTTCATTTGGGGATATTTAAAAGGACTTTGAACTTTATTTGTGTTTTTTCAGAGCCACTTAACCAGTCACATTCAAAGTCAACACACACCAGACATCCTTTAAATTTGAATTACATCAACATTCCCAGTTGTTAGAGGGTGTGCACACTTTTGCAACTCAGTATTTTTCATCCCTTTCTAAAATAGTTTGTTTCAATCAGGCTGTATAGGTTATAGGTCAACAATTAATCTCGTTTTTCATATCACAGTATTAACATAGTTGCCTTAAAAAAGGAATTTTATTGATTGTTAGCTATTGTGAGCAACGCATATGAAGACATTACCATCCTCAATTTTTTTACTGCAATTTATCACAGCGACAAGAAATACACTGATGCACTTCCTCATCTCGTCTCCTCTTTTACCACAACTCATCTACTTAGCACGATGACTTTATTTATTGGTCATTTGTCAAAGGTAAACAAACCGTTCCCGGGCGGCGGCAAATTCACGCATCACTGCTTTGCCGCTCGGCGACATACAAATGATGCTGTCTGCAGAGTTCACCGGTGGCTGATTGTTGGCTTTCAGGGAAACTTTTATTTGTAATCAAGAGTAGTTGAACCTGTCCCGCCTTTCTAGGGAAGTCATTAATCCGCGGGAGGTGTTCAGTGGACGCACATCGCTCCACCTCGCCGCTCTGCCGCCAGGAACAACAATGCCAGCTCTTCATTTGCCTCAGAAATAAACTCATTAACCACCTCCAGAGAGCAAATGTGAATAATCTCATGGAGCTGCACACCTGGCCTTGTGCATATATACATTAGCAGATGAAGAAATGGAATGTTTACACGTTACCTTCCGATTAGTCTTCCACGTGAATACAAATCAGCACAACCTCTGGATGCCAGCTTCGACATTGCAGTTTCTAAAATGCTTGCTGCTCCGTAGCACAGAATTCTAAAATATTCCCCCGCACGTAGTTGATGATAATTGGTTGTGCTTTTATTGCCACGAGTCTCGCGTCAGCAAAGCAGCAGCTGTAATAGTAATAAAAAAAATAAAAAAAACTGTGATATAGTTTGTTCAATCTGCAGCAACACTCTACTCACTCTTGATTTGCTTTTTTGCTCTTTCAGCAAAAAAACGCTGCCTTCACTTGTAGGCAAAAAGAAAAAAGCCTCTGGGATTTAGATATCATACCAGAAGCCAATGTAGCGCAAAAGCCTAAAGAGAAGTGGTGTACATTCATTTTTTTTTTTTTTTAATCCGTTTGAACTGAGCTGTGTCTCTATTAGTGTCAACTTCAACACAAGACTCATTGCGTTGAGCGGCGGAGTGTGTGTGTCAGCGCAATAGTGTCAATAATAAAAGAGCCACAGTAGTGCTGCTCTTCAAATAAAGCATATGTATTCGCTTTAATGGCCCGGCCTTTTATTGACGTTTAGGCGGGGGGGATCCAATATTCTGCCTGCGTGCCAGAGAATCTTATGTTCTTATGAACGTGCCAGCTCCTCGCTGCAATTATCTGGAATTGTTCGCCCTCGGTCATCAAAGGCGTAGAGTTGAACCTGTGGAAGGTTCGAGGCAAGGGATGTCACACAATGGCAAATTTAGAAATAGTTTTCCATTTAATAGGTTGAAGACAGTTGGACGAGTGGGCAGAGCTAGAGTTGTTGGTGAAATATCGGATTTTCGAGTGTTGTACTTTCTTTCCATTCTTTCGCTGACAATCCAGTCAATATTCAGGAGACAGACTTTTCTTTGAAGCTCCCTTATGGGTTTGTACCTCAATGATGAAAATGTACCCAATTGCATCGCCCACGCTGTGGTTGACGCGTACACGCCGTCTCGTATAGTCTTGCTTTGTCTCGGGAAATTGCTTTTCGTCTCTCCCTAAACGCCTCTTCATAAGTCGTACGCGCTGACAACGTGATATATATTTGCCAGACGCGAGGAGACGGCGCTTGTTGACATAAACAACGCAGCAGGTGTGCTAGCGGAGAGGCAAATAGTGTAGTGACAGTTTTTCAAGTTTTGCTTTTGATTCATTAGTTGGTTGATTTGTCGCTTGGTCAGTTGGTTGGTTTTATATTGAACATGTTTTTTATTTGGCCATCTTAGCATCTTAATTAGCGCTTTATTTTCATATTTTTTAATTGTATTTTATGGATATCTGTCACTTTTTAACTGCACAACTAGATTTCAGGTGCACTTAATAAAGTGACCAATGGTCCATTTTAGCTTCATTCTGATTTCCCTTGAAATAAAACAATATACCATGTGTGTGTGTGTTATAAAGTGAGTCACGCGTGTCATGACTGCATTTGTCCTCAGCTGAGCCTGAAATGACATGGAGGTGGTCATCTCAGGCTGGGGAGCAGGCGGTGACATTTAAAGGACTCACTTTGTTCAGGGTCCATTTAAAAAA
>NC_090866.1:5397500-5495000 GCF_024217435.2 Syngnathus scovelli | reverse complement strand
TGTCTCTTCATGGACATTTTTCAAAAGGAGTTAATAACACAGTTGTGGGGTTATATTTTTTGATTTTGCATGTTTTCATATAAATTTTCTGAATGTGTTTTGTGTTTATTATTTGAGATGAAATGGGTCCAAACATGCTGTCATTCGTAATTGAGAAGACTGTGTCGTAAAGTATCACTTACACGAGTCGTACTACCCTTTATGTGCTATATGTACTGCTCAATTGTTTATGTAGTCTTTTGTTTACTTTTCTATTCCTGCTGTGCACGTCTTGGCCTCTTGGGGCGTAGTGTGATACACCCGAAGAAGAAAGTCGCTCCTAAAACACCAACGAAGAAGAAATCGGCCTCGCTATATATATATATATATATATATATATATATATATATATATATATATATATATATATATATATATATAGCGAGTGGAGCGACCTCAATCCGTTCCAGAAGGCTGTTCGAGAAGTGAATCGTTCGGATTCCGAATCATGTTTTCCCATTACAAATAATGGAAGAAAATTTAATCCGTTGTTGGATTTTGTCTACAATTTAGGGAGCGCGCGGTTTTCGAACGTCCCGGTTCTCGAACAAATCGGTATTCGAACAAAAAATTCGAGATTTTTTTTGCTTCGGATGTCGCACGAAGTTCGGTTGTCGAATCTCGCGAGATGAGCCGAAAGGACCCGCATGCCAACTGACACCGTTCGTTATTACATTCTCGTTACCCAGAGGATTGCATCAACTCTAATCATGCCTCCAAAGGAAGCAAGTGGGAGCAGTAAAGCGATCCTAAAACACAAAGACGCTCCTAAAGCAATGCGACAGTGAGCGCCCGGCGCACTGCGGTTGCGCGATCGGGCCAAATTAAGCTCCCTGCGTACTGAGGTCCACTTCAATTTTGAAAAGTCAATTAGGACTTTAAAAATATTTTCTAAATTTCAGCGACCGCTCCGTCACAATAATGCGACCAGCGCGGTGCAGTTGCGCGGTCGGCGACGCGCTAAGGTTGCGCGTTCGGCGGTGCGCTGCAGTTGCGCGATTGGACAAAAATGCGCAATTGAAAATATGCTTAAAAAAGGCGGGTTTTTTTTGCTTGGAACGGTGAAGGAATGGGGTCGAAATACAAAAAGTCCTGTCTAGCTACAAAAACAGATATGCTCAAACCTCATTGAATAAAGTACATAAGCAGACAAGTATATTCACATATTAAATAAATAAAAGAAACATTTTAAGCATATAATCATACCTACACACCAAATCAATTAAGAAGACATAACTAGACATTTTTGATAAGTGGTAATGAGAAAGGTTTTTATAACTTTATGATCGGATATATATTTCTGAGCACTTTGAAATAACATATGTTTTTTGATATATTGCCTGAATAGCTTAATGACCCTTAAGGAACTGTTTAATGCATGCCTGATGATTTTCTAAATCACGGACACTGCCAAAGTTGTCTAAAAATGTTCAGTACTTGATTGTATCTTATGTTTTGACTAATGCTAGACGCCAGTTTTCGATTACTACTGAACGTTCCGGACAGAGGGAAATATTTTGCCTAACAAAGAAAATATATGGTTGAAAGCATGATTAAACTAAGAATATGATGACGTAAGCAAGTACATGGAGATCAAAAGAACAAACAAACAAAAACACGGTAAGTGGTGAGTACAAACTTTGCATAGTCAGGGAACATTAATAAATACGTAGATGATGTCACAGCCAAAAGCTCACATAATTCCGTACAAAATGACAACATTGAAAGAATGATGAATGGATGAGGTGGAACAGTCTATGTGCAAGAATGGAGGAGAATGTTTACAGGAAGGTCACTTGGAGATAAAACCAGCAGCTGCCAGAGGGAGACAGCCCAGCCAAAGATGATCGTCAAGGCTGAAATACGGAAAGGAAAACAACAGCCCCCACACATCGAATCGCCCATAATCAGCACCCAACCCCACGAAACCAGCTCTCACCGAACCAGCACCCACTCCCATGGAATCAGACTCTCCTGCGAACTTGCCCCGCCCCAAAGACTCATCACCCATCAAACTCGGCCCACACTGGCATGTGCAACTGAATATAAGATGACCAAAGAACCTTGAACGTTGCCTTTTCTGAATGGAGACTTTCCGCTCTTGAAAGGCCCAGCGCTGTATTGTACTTTCCTGAAAACAGAGCTTTCTGAACAAGAATTGTGATTGAACTCAACCAACCTGTGTAAGTCTAATTTCTGCTTCAGTGTCTTAGCATTTTCCTAAATCTGAAGAAATAAAACAAGCACGCAGTGAGTAAATTGGATAACAGGTGATTGGCAATGGCTTTTGCCGTGAGGCGCAGATAGCGCGCTCCCTAAATTGTGGACAAAATCCAACAACGGATTAAATTTTCTTCCATTATTTGTAATGGGAAAACATGATTCGGAATCCGAACGATTCACTTCTCGAACAGCCTTCTGTAACGGATTGAGGTCGCTCCACTCGCTATATATATATATATATATATATATATATATATATATATATATATATATATATATACACACACAGAGAGACAACAGTATAGTCGGCGGGTAAGGACAGCACCACTTAATTGAGTGAGTCGGAGGTAATGGCGGCTTGAGAATGAAGGAGCTCGAGCATCATTTTGGGTTAGTTTCGACTAAAAGAGAACAACAAAAACAAATGAACATGCCGTTTCCTGCTCAGGTATGGGAATTCTGTGTGGGAATATGGTAAGTGCCAGATGGAGACAAACTGTCCGTCGAATGGTTCCAGGAAAAATCTAAAAAGCATCTTAATCGCCCTTCGCTCTCGTTCTGCCACGACAGGCGGCCGAGTGCAACACTTCCCTCCCCCGAGCCCCAAAACGGGAAATGTCAAGAAGAGCCGAGCCCAGATGAGGCATAATGCGATGATAATGGCACCTCCCGTGTCGACAGCCTGCCAGAAGGACGAACACGTTTGTGTTGACGTAAGTGACGCGCCGCCGGAGCACATAAGCATTAGTGAGTCTTGATAACACTCAACACTGTTATGCTTTCCATTAGCAAGGTAAGACAAGACAGCTTTATTTATATAGTACATTTCATACACAAGGCAAGTCCATATAATATAAGTAAAGAGAAAACACCTACAAGCATTGACAAACACAACAGCTAACAAAGCAGAGAAAACAAATATGTTCCCACCAGGCAGTAAGATACAAACATACAGACAGGTATCACCGTTTAAGTTGAAATAAATAAGTTGTTTTTGTCAGACGATAAAGAATATATGCCTGTGAGTATGGTTATATTGTATGTATTAGACCTTTATATTAACTGTTTAGCACTTTATGACATCTGATGATGTTTTAGAAAGATCACAAAGTTTTTCAATGAATGATAAAAGTTCCCAAAAAAGGTAAGTTCATGAGTATGACACTTGGTGGTAAAAACAAAACAAAACTGCATAATAAATCATGTGAGCGCCACAAAGTTGAAAATTCAGACTCATTGGGAATCAGCTAACTTTCTCTCAATCTTCCCTCATGCTTCGGTCTGCGTGACAGAGCGAGACGTGATGTCAGCTGGCAGACATCGATAAGTAAAATTTAGCGGCGCCATCGTGGTGGATAATGACACGACTAATTGGAATAAATCTCCTCGATGTTGCGCCGAGGCTCTAATTAACGTCTGAGGTCGGACGACGACTTGAGCAGCAGCTGCCACAAAGAATGTTATTGCAACGAATGAAAAGCGGCCTCTTGTCAAAGGAGGGACCTTTAATGATGTCTTGTTACCTCTGTTTTATTTGAAAACTAGTTTTTAATGACAGATATTTACAATTGTTTATATGTTTTAATTTAAATAACTCCATCCATCCATCCATCCATTTTCTGAACCGCTTAGTCCCCACGGGGGTCGCGGGCGTGCTGGAGCCTATCCCAGCCGTCATCGGGCAGTAGGCGGGGGACACCCTGAGCCGGTTGCCAGCCAATTGCAGGGCACACAGAGACAAACAACCATTCGCACTCGCACTCACACCTAGGGACAATTTGGAGTGATCAATCGGCCTACCAAGCATGTTTTTGGGATGTGAGAGGAAACCGGAGTGCCCGGAGAAAACCCACGCGGGCTCGGGGAGAACATGCAAACTCCGCACAGGGAGGGCCGGAGGTGGAATCGAACCCGCACCCTCCTAACTGTGAGGCGGACGTGCTACCCAGTGCGCCACCGAGCCGCCAATTTAAATAACTATGACTTCAAAATAGTATTTTTCTGTGATTTTTGTAGCAAAGCGTTTTTGTCCTCTGTTGTATCATAATTGTCCGGTCCCCCCCCCAAAAAAAATTCTACAGCGCTCCGGTGAACACGTGCTATAGTTACCGCTAAGCCCGAGGTGTTAGCGGGGGGACACCGACGGCCTACTTATCAAATCCCCCGGGAAAAAAGATGGCAAATCCCCTTTTCTCCCTGACCTTATCTGGCGTCGGTCCCGGCAGCCTTTTCACCGCACTGCTTCTCAACCGCATTAGAGCGTAGAGCTATCAGCTTACTGCCCCCCAAAGCCTTCATCCCCACATGAAGAAGTGCGAGACCCCGGGAAGAGGCTTGACGGGGTAGCTTTCGATTTCCTTCGGGATGCGCTTCATTCTCGGATGCTTCTCATTCCAGATTGAAACATATTTTATCTCTCTTTTGCTGTTATTTTTATAGTTATCAAGACAAAGGGGTGCGACTAGATTTGTTGGTTTCATGTGGTTTCAAACCTAGTTTGGGGTTTCAAAACACTAGCTTTGATGCTTATAAGGAGATTCATTTGCAAAGGATGAGGCGTCATCAATCTTTCGGATGGGAGGCGGGGGGAGACAGGGGTGCTTCAAGGGGGGCTGCGGAAAGCGCCACTTAATTGTCCTCCTCCTTGACAGCTTCTAATTACAGTAGGTGCTTTAGATCTCATTAGCACTTCTTCTCACACATGACTTGTGGATGAAGAGCAGAGTTTATTCCGCATCACCTCACCCTGCGGCGGCCGGCTTGGCCAACACGCCCCCTGACGGAGCGCGCAGGCGCGCCATCCCACAGGGGCGGGGGCGCGCTTGTTGACCCCAAGGAGGTTACGCTGCCACTTAACCCGGCGCGGCCTCGCTGTGATTAAGTGGCGGGCGGCGGTGGCGTCGAGGGTCGTGTTGGACACTTAAACAGATGACGGCCATCCGGAGCACGTTCTGTTCTCTGGTGTCCTCGAATGCTTTCTTTTTTATTAACCTCCGTTGAGGAGCTTCTTTGCTGTGTTTAAGTGTGTTCTCTAAATCTAAACTTAGTCAATTCAAATCATTGTAAGGTTGTAGAATGTTTTTTCCTAATCACAAAAATCTGAGGTTTTCAAACTAGGGTTAAAGTACATTTTGTAATGTAATGTCTGCCACCTAGAGGAGTGGAGTAGAGCTGCACGTCATGACTTCTACTTGGTTCTATATCGTTTGGCCTTGGCAGAGGTCTGTAGTGTAAATCTGATTTTTTTTTTTTTTTTTGGTTTCCCTCCAAGCTGAATTTGTGGAATCTTCAATGGGGAAAAGTTTTGTGCCGAGGAAGCTTAAAACAAGTTTTGGAGCTGCATGGCTCAAAAAATGTCTTGTAGTGAAAAAATTCAGCAAACAACATCTGGAGCGTAAACTTTCCTCAGGGTTCACGTCGCACCGCAGCAAACATCAAAATAGCAGCAAATTTTTTTAGTGTTAGTGCGAAAGAGACCTGCTGCCGCTTTACACGCACTCACATCTCACACCTTCTGTGTTTGCTTTAATTTCTTGCACAAATTCACTGTGAAGTGTCAACAGCAACAAGTACTTTGACTAATTGCATTCTTTTTCCACACACCTAAATTAGAAAAGCAAGGCATCAAACCATTTTCATGTATCTGTAATTATGATATATTATTAATCATGATGATGAATTAGGATATATTATTAATACTTAGCAAATACTAACCCACAAATATGTGAAGCTTCACTGGCGCTCTTGTCTTGCCATGATTGGATTATGCAAGTGTACCTATTGCTATCCATTGAGTGTCCTCCTCTGTACACTCGATGCGAGTATTCATTGCTGTTGTGTACGATAAAAACATATCAAAGAAAAACACACATTCAAACTGGCTTATTGAGTACACGGCAGCACAATGGGGCGCCTCCTCCTCCCCGCGTGCACATGAATAAGACCATGCCATAAAAAACAGATTATTGTGTCAGTTGATTCCTTTTTCTTGGTGCACAATCAGAATAATAATGTCATTGTGATTAAATAAAGATTTGCGCCTGACCGTGCTGACAGCTCCCCCCATTAATAAAATGTCAAAATCAGTTTATCGGGCACATCCTAAAAGTCGGCAGGGCCGCAATCAGCCACCGCGCTCATCTCAGGTGGTAATTTGCTGTCTGTTTTACATATGAAAGAGACAAAGTGCGGTTCGTCGCTCGGCCTGTGTACGTGACGATGACAGAGCGCGCCTGCTACTGTGGTGACTCGCGTCTGCACGTGCCTCGTAACGTCCACGTTTACTGCATGTGGTAAACAGTGATAGGGCTTCAAACGGGTTAGGTTTTCAAAGTAGGGTTTCGACTTTCAAGTTTGTTGCCACAAAATCTGGATGGGACTATATCTGATACTATAGTTGTTTAAGTACATTCCTCTTTATTGCTGAGTGCAACAAAAAGTTTTTTTTTTCTTTTTTTTAATTGCGCATTGTATACTTGCTTCTTCCGTGGCATACGTTGCGGCAGCGTTAAAGACACGGACACAAACAGTAAATCAATACGAGGCGGTCGATTCTGTTTGCTCGCCTTTGTGCCGCATAGAGAAAATAAAATAAACAAAATAAACAGAGGAGAGCCTGCTATTTTCGCAAGTGAAATGACATTTTGCGGCTCAGGTCAAACATGACTGTGAAGGCGGCGTCTCGCAGAGGCTTGTTTTTATTTCTGGAAAATGATTTCCCTCCTTCCAACATCAGTCAGGGGCTCATCGGGCAGCGCTAAATCCCAACATGGAGCACAGTATTCATATAAACATGCTTTTTGAGTGCGTGTGTGTGTGTGTGTGTGTGGGCGGGGGTGTTTTAGCTAAGTTAAAGCTTTTGGCCTCATTTTGGAAGTAAACAGAACAAAAAGAGAAGAACTGAAATGGACATGAGCGCAGACAAGGCAGATGTGCCTTTGATGTTTGATGCAAATTCAACATTTTTTTAATTGAAAGCTATATTCTTTTAGTGCTTCACAGTAATGCTTTCATCCAGTTCCCTTATATCCAAGTACAGAAAGACAACAACAATTGAACAATTCTTCAAAAAGGAGCTGTTTAATGCCACTCAGTCAAAGTTAACTGGAAAGCCATTCACTTGTTGCAAAGTGTCACAAAAATGGTTAAATTCTTTTTAATTGTGTTTAATTATGTAGTTACTATGTTTTTATGAAGTATAATTTTATATTGTAAGGTGCCAGTTTTCTCATTTATTATAAAGAAATTACACATTTGTGTTATTTTTGGGAAGAATGGAACGGATTAATGCCATTTCCATTCATTTTAATGGGGAAATATTTTTAGGGAGATGTGATTGACCTAACAAGCATTGTCAAGGAAAGAACTAATCTGTACTTAATTATAGCTAACTAAATTTGTGATTTTAAAAAAAGTAGGAAACACCGGTACATTGAACGCGTGGAAAAAGCCCATCATCGCCATCTTCCATACAAAGTAAAATTTTCCAAACAGCTGAGGAGAGCACTCGGGTGCAAAGGAAACACTTGGCCATTCAAACGCTGCCAGCAAAACTCGTGTTGACGCAACCCGAGTGCATGTGCTCGTCATGGAGGTGACACCCGGCGGCGCATCAGCGACTCATCCATATTTCATATTTTCTCTCTTTTTTTAGTTTTTTGCTCAAGTTGGGCACACAGCAGAACAGACCAAACAAATAAAAAAACTAAAAGCTAAAAAATATTGTGTTTGAAAAGTGCATTTGTGCTAAAAGAAAATGGAATTTTGCGATTATCTTACTCCAGTATATGATAATCATTATTATGGCTATTGTGTACTGAGCAGTCCCATGTTCTGTCACTCCTGCATGTCGGCGCGTGCTCTTTCAACATGCCACTTTATTACTGTGTATAGTACATATTTGACCTCTGCAGCTTTTACAGTACATTACTCTTCATTTTAACACCCCGAAGGAACATTACCGCCGTAATAAGCGAATCGAAGCGTACTTGCCCACTGCGGGTTTACTGTAAAGCAACTTTGACAGTTTAAATAGTCTCCTGGATGGGTGTTGACATTTTATGTACTCGGCTTAAGTATCAGATGATTCAGGAATACACAAGAAAAAAAAATACTTGCTCTCTGTGGATGACCATCGACAAGACTTTATTCCGACTGCTTTTTTGTACTGAGCACGGATGTACGTGATTAAAATGTACAAAATGTTTTGAGGGACTAATGCAAGTTAAATGGTTACTTTGCTAGCTCCCTAGCTAGTAGGCAAATTTACGAGGATTCTTGCCTTTATATTTAGAGGGATGCTATTGCCATTTTAGCGTGTCCACGACACCGTGAGCATATAAATAAACTCCCCCCAACACATTTGATTAACTTCTCACATGCCTCCGAGGTATGAGGCCTTAGAAGCTCACCAACGTTTAATCCTAGCCTCCGCCGAGAAAACTGCCACTAATTCCAATTGCGAGCATCTGATCCTGCGTGGCCGCTGGCGTCGAACTCCTCCACTGCTAAAAGAGCAAAGGCGTCATCATGCCTTCAGCAACGTAAAAGACATAAAGATGGCCCTTGACAAAAGTGTGACTGCTCGAATGTCAAGAATGATCATTATTTAGTACTTTATTAGCTCGTAGGGTAGCTAACATTAGCTATCAGTGGGCTATTTAGCTAGTTTGTTAACTAATTAACTAGTTAGCACTTAGTTTGTTCAAAATATTGTGCAAAAAAAAGATTTATCCTGCTACATATGCAGCAATATGAAGGGAAGGAAGGCTCTCGCGTCATTTATCCGCGATTAAGCCGCAATGAGTGTCGATTACATTGTGACATGAGCATAATTATACGGGACGCCACCGCCAAAAGATGTGTTTGAACAGCTGGAAATGCCGACACCATCTCTGCCTGTTGTTCTAGCAGAATTATTTACTTTCATCCCGATGTTTAATGAACAACCTGTCTTTGAGTGGTCCGGGGTCATTGCTACATCCTTTGATAAGATTTTATCTTCTTTTTTTTTTTTTTTTTTTTTTTTAATAGGAGCGTGCGGAGTGTTTTAAACGGGCTACCGACGTTTATGACCAACGTGGGAATTTCTCAAAGCTGACATAGACGAAAAACAAGTCATTCGCTGCTCGGTTTTGATGATGTGCAGGTGGGGAAGGTCCCTCATGCTCAAGTCAAGAAATAAGTATTGTGTCAATAATATAAGACGATTTATTATGGATCATAATTTATGGGTTAGTTTCTCCATGAAACACCCAAACAAAAGTTTTGTGCAAACTTTTTTTTGATGAGACAAAAAAAAACAAGAAAAAGCAAGATACACAGATCTTGGTGACGGTAATAAAACTGCTCAAATGTCAACCCCAAAAAAGATATTAAAACCGAAGCAGTCCTGCCAATAAAGCAGTGCATCACCAACCTCAGTCCTTATGAATATCATTATTGGTGTTTGGGCTACCTTTTATTTCCTTGAGAAACGAGGTGTCAAAATAAATTTAATGCATTGAAATGGAAAGCAATTTCATGATATTTATGATTGACTGAATTTGTTTGCCGACTTTTACATTTTTTTCCAATTTCTAGGCCATTCTGTCGCTTGTCGAAGACCTTGTCTGACACTTTGTATTTTTTTGATTCAAAACAGAACTGACCAGGAAGTCTTTGAGATCACAAAGCCAGTAAGCAGCACAACTTCATTTCAGAGGTGAAATAATGTTCACTCGTATAATTAAGGCATCATTGGGCAAAATAATTGCCATTTAAATCACATTTTCTGATATCGTCCTGATCTTAAAGTACAATTACCATCATTGTCGTTGTGGTTGGCCTCTTAAATTTCCCCCCTGTCGTTATTTAAACATGATTGCGGAGCCGGCGCTGAAAATTTAATGGAAAGGTAATTCGCTGAAGGAGAAAAATAGTTCCTTGGAGTGTCTGAAATTTAGATGGAATATTACATTTTTTTTTTCCTTTAAGTTTGCGCAAAACTTTGTCACAGGTAGCTTCTCCCTCATTAGGGGCCTATGAATTAATATTGACACAAGCTAACGATCATTGATCATAATTTGTGTAACTAAAATGAAGGAGCGCTTTGTTTATAGCTAATCACGTATTGCTTGACTGTCAACTGTTGGCTTGAAGCCGTCTGTTAGCAACTGGGGAGACTCGAGTTGGACTCAAATGAACAATTTTAAAACTTTGGACTTGCTTGGCTAAAACTCCTCAAAGATTCAACTTGACTTTGACTTGACTTGCTGATTCAGTTTTGTGATGATAATATTATAAGATTGATTTTTACTGCAGTCATTTGAAGATGACTTGGAACTTAGTTACTACGACTTCAGCTTATGAGTAAAGTATATTTTATCCCCAAACAAGCCTATTTCAGTACAGTTTAGCTCGTCACTTTCATTTTCCCATTGCATTCATCACAAAAATACGTCTTTTATAGAAATTATAGCAATTATTCCAGGATGGCTGCTTTGAGCCACTTCCCATCAGGATCTCATATGCCGACTTCTAAGCTTTTACATGTGAAGGTAATATTATGCGTTTCATCCGCCGCCACTGCGCTAATTTGAATCACACGGAATCCCATCAAAGGTACTGCTGCACGTGACAGATCAGCAGTGGCGGTGGCTAACTTGATTAAATCACACACTTTGGCACAACAAAGACACTAGCAGCTTTTGTGCATATCAACGACGCACTCTATTCCATACACAATCGCTGTATAGATAAATTCTATATGGTTTCCACTAAATTTTGGGGTCAATTTGAAAAAGAATTTCTGCATTTTCAACAATTTGCATACCTCCAAAATTATTTTACATTGGTAAAATGTTAATTTGTGGAAAAATATTACATTCGGGCAACATGTAGATAAAACTGTAAAAAATATAGAAAATAATTTATGTACAAAACAAGCTAAAATATTTGTGAAAATAACTGGTAAATATGAAAAAAAGACAAAAAAATGAGTGCAAGGTTAAAGTATAATAATAAAAAAAAGGTTTGTCTTGTTAATAATTCCAGAATTTCTATCCTAATTTCTTTAATTTATTAAATGGTGCAATGCGCATTTGGCCGATAGAAGCAAATACATCCTGGGCTCTGAGTATGAAATATAAAAATATTGTGTGTTTGAAGTGGGCGACTTACCACTAAAACACAGGCATAGCATCATACTTTTTTTTTTTTTGCGTGAACACAAAGCAGTCGAGTCTGAGAATCGTCAAATGACGGTTGAATATCAAGTTGCGCATTTTTTAACAAAAAGGACAAATGGCCTGTTTGCATACAAACAATAGTTTTTAATTACGCCGCAAGAGCAGCGAGTGAGTGTACTCCACTTCCTGTTTGCTGCTGCACGCCACTGAGCTCACTGCAGCCCGTAATGAGCCGCCTGGTGCCTCGGCGTCTCTGATCAAGACTTCCCTGTGATCACTTCCCAGTATAATCCCTCGTCGGCCTGCTTCCTCGCAGCCAGCGGCCCGCTTCCCATTAACGCCGCCGTATCATACGTGGCCACGTTAACTCTTTCCAGGGCGGATTTATGAAAGGTTCCGTCTACACACCCACATAACCACACAGGCCTAGTCTTATAGAACCTCATGTACATTCTCTAGCGTCTAATGAGGCCTTCTTGCTGTACAAGGCGTAGGGGTGAAAAGGAGGCGCAGATAATAACGCAGCTTGTGGTGACCGCTTAGCCTCCGGTTTGAAATGTCACACATTTACATGAGTTTCCATCTGGAGGCTGCTCAATATATGACCTGTTGCGTACCTTACAAATAGCATATGAACAAACGTGTCAAAATGTCATACACGCGGCGCTCAATGAAAACCACTAATGTCCGTCGCTCATCGAGGGATGTGGCCAGAACTAACTGGGCTGCCGAGTGGCGTTGGCAGTTTTTTATCTGTTGGCTGAACATCTTTGCGGCAGGCAATCCACTTCTGTCTTGACAATCGCACCATGTTTTTGTGGTTCAATAAAAAAATAATAAAATTGTGGTAGATATCAGGTGCTCAAATGTGTGCGGCTCACTTCGACTTGGCCAAGTCAAGTCAAGTCAAGTTTATTTGTATAGCCCTATATCACAGTCTCAAAGGGCTTCACGTAGCCAAAATTGACAATTATTCTCAAAGCATCCCCTGATCTTAAGCTCCCAAAAGGGCAAGGAAAAACTCAAAAAAACCCTGCCAGGGGAAAATGAGAAACCTTGAGAAGGGACCACAGATGGAAGGATCCCCCAATCATTGCCGCCACCTACAGGACCGGAGTCAGTCTGAACCGGTCCAGAGTTTCCCATCTTAGATGGGGGTCTTACTTATTAGCCTGCCTACTGTTTTTTGAGTGCCACATCTATTATTCTTCCACTTCAAATTAACCGTCTGCTGCCTTTTTGCATCGTGTTGAAGCCTTGAATAGACGACGGGTCTCTGACGAGGATAAATGATCTCTCGGCCAGGGAGTAGTTTGGATCCCGCAGGTACCTGAGGTCAGATCTTGCAGTTATGTGGATTAACTTCTGCTATTTCCCTCTCGCCTTCCTCTCTTAAGGCCTCCGCAAATCCCCCGTCCACACGTCGCTGTATCAACACGGCCTCGTGTCCTTGCTGCTGCTGCTGCTGGTGCTGCTGCTGATGAATTATTCAACAACAGCAATGCTCATATCTGCCCGAGCAGCAGCTTCACGCTGTGACTTTAACAGTAGGTGCGGGGGTCCAATAGTCGCCCTCATATCCGACTAGCCAACACCCTCCGCCTTCTTTGCCCTTTTCTAATACTGACCAGAACGCAGTTTATTGGCAAACACACGATCTAGAGTACAGTGATGCCTTGATATGAGCTTCATTAAAGTTATAAGGTATTAAAGTTAGTCGAGGTACTACTACTGAAGGTTTGGCGGCTCAGAAGACCTTGCTCGCTGCCATTTCTGATCAAGCTAATATGGCAAGAATCCCATTGTTTTGGACTCATTTTGATTCAAAGATGTAAGACACTGCATAGCACTGGTCACAATATAAAAAATGCTTTTGTCCTTGTTGCTGCATGAATAATTTAACGTTCCTATCGCAGCCAAGGGGACCAAAGCTCCAACATACCCGACTAGCTAATCCCCCCCCTCCTCACCCGTCACTTCTTTACCACTCTACCATTTCCCACCACTTCTTTACCTCTCTCTGTTCTATTTTTTTTTTCAATCCCGTCTTCTCGAGGCCTCTGCTCGCTATCTGTCAGCCGCTCTCCGCCTTTCCAAAGGACAGCCACTTTAAACCTTTTGCCCACAGCTTTCTTTTCGCGCTTCTCAATATCACACCTCCCTTGCTGTTCCAGCCACCGACCTCTGGGGGTGGAACAAATATCTTTTCAGGGAACATTTCAGGACTCCTTTGCTCGTTAAAGCTTATTTCTTTGGTGGCATGGGTGGACGAATGGACAGACTTCAACTCTCGTTCGCCTCCGATCGATGTGTTGACTCGTTTGTTTGACGCAGTTTGTACATAAACGAGATGAGCCCTTTGGAATGTAAAGCCTTAGTTATTAGCATATCCTATTGATTCTGTATGGTATCAGACATCCACTGGAACCAAGCTCAAAAAGTAACTTCCCATCTCTGCAGAATTTTGGACACAATTTTGTACTGATTTTCCAGTATAGGTTGGTATTGGTGCCAGTAGCACATATCAAATTGCCAAACTTGGACAAGTGATTTTAGTGTCAGCGATACATAGAGGTCCCGATTTGAAGTATTTTGTTTTTGAAATCTATTGACAGTGTATGATGTCCTACATATGAATTACCAAGTTGAAAAATGCATATCGATTTTGATTCAAACCAGTACATGTTCCCTTTCAGCAGTCACAATAATTCCTCCAACCTTTCAGGAAGGATTAATCTTCGTCAAGGAAAACATTTGTCTTTTTTTAAAATAAAATCAGATTTAAGATGGCTCCAGTAGTGGAGATAAAATGTCAAACCGGCTCTTGTCTCTTTTCATTGTTCTACTGACTGACATTTGACTGACGATTGATCCAGTACAAGTTTAAAGGTCATTCATAATCAGTTTGTTTTTTTTGCAGTATAGTTTATCAGATGTGCATGAATTATCATATTTGTATGATCCTCTCACCTCCCCGGTCCGGTAATCTTCCATCATTTTTGTCACATTCATCAGCCCTCGATGTAATCGGTCCATCGGGCCATCTCGTTTTAATTAATTTGCAGACGTGGTAAACATGGGCCTCACTGCGTCGCTGCGACACATTGTCTGAGTGGAAAAGTGCATAAAAACACAAAATGGGCTTTTATTCATGGTTTTTATGAAGCCATTAAAACATTTCAGAGTGCTGGTGAGAGTAGGTAAAAGAAAGACGCGGTGAGACAAAAGCCTTGTCGTCATTTTGATTGAAAACTACAAACATGTTGGCCATATTGACACATACACTTCATAATTAGTCAGGATGATTCATTGATCCAAGGCGAGGAGAGTAGTTTACTAATGAAGGCCTAGTGAAGAACATCAGAGCGGGAAAGCTGGACGACCTCGCGTTTACTCACCTTTACTACTACGTTATCTCAACGGCTCGCTAATAGAATTCCTTGCCTGTATTGGAAAGATATTCATCATGCCACTTTGGCTAAGATGATGCATTAATACATTTTGGACAGAGCAATTTCCTCTCGCAAACACACCAAGATCTATTTGTTCCGCTTTTTATACTCATTTGTTTGTTTTTTCCTCCCTGTCGAAGGTCCAAAGAGTTCACGCTGCCTGTAATAACAGCTTGTCTCTTGGGGTCAACATTCGAAAAGGCGAGCAATATTATTTCTTACTAGGGGCTGTATAACTGACTGGTCGACTAATTAACTAAGGAGCTACTTGCTTTCGAAGCAGCTTATTACTAGATAAAAACATAACCTGTAATTGCTAACTAACTAACTAACTAACTAACTAACTAACTAACTAACTAACTAACTAACTAACTAACTAACTAACTAACTAACTAACTAACTAACTAACTAGCCAAGGAGCCAATTGCTGTGTAATCCCGGTAACTGACTATGTAACTGAGACTGCTGCTAGCTACAAAACTAAAACATCAGCACGGTAGTTATATAAAACAAAGGTAACTTTTTATAGTTCTTTTTGTTTTGTTGATTGTGAAACCCTGGAAACTAACGCCACAACTAATGAGACAATTGCTACCCAAGTAACTAAAAAGCAAACTGATTGACTTAACTCACTAACAAAATTTTCATTAAGACTTTTCTTCTCACAATGTGCGGTACTGCAGTTGTTATAAACCAAGAACCTCTGCTATAGAATAGAATGCTCAGAGACCTTTGAGTATAACCCCAAGGGTGCCTCGTCTCTCCTGTCTATTTGAGACAATGCCACGCTAAGGCTTGGGACGACTCCACATTGGATGAAGAATTTGACCCCAGAACTTGAGGAGATGTGCTAACCACTACCCCACCTTGTTGCTATTGTTAAGATTAGATTCAGCCAGGTGAACTGTACTGATAGGCCTAAAATATTTAACCCGCAAAGGTCAGAGTGATATAGAATACTGAATGATGTTAAATAGTTCCATCATATATTGTATTTGCAAAGGTTAAGTACAGTATGTCCTTTGGAGGACAGATGTACATATTTTCCTTTTTTATTGCAAAATTGATCCTGAAAGCATTCAGGTCCATCTGATTATGGACCTAAATGCTGTAGACTTAAAAAGTTCCCCCTCTAACATCTCTATTTGTTATTCTGTACGATGCATGAGCACCATGGAAAATAATTTATTTCAGTCTTCCACTTAAAATGTCATAAGTTTCATTTAACAATTTTTATGATTCCAATTCAACATGTCCAAAAAATATTTTTTATCGTACATAAGAAGTAATCAGAATTGATTTTACTCCAGTAATTACAGGAACTGACCTATTGAAAAGTATTTTCCATGCATGTGTTTAGATGAATCAGTTTTACCTTTTTAATTAAACCACAGAAATAAATTAACTTGGAAAATAGGTAAATATGAAAAACATTGAGAACAATTTTACTACATGGCAATTTTTTTTATCTGCTTACCATAGGCAGCTTGTTCTTCTTTTTCTGCCTTTTTCCTTGCAATCTTCTCAGCCACTTGCTTGTCCAGAAATTCCTTATCAACATATTTTATTTTTATTTATTTTTTGTGCGGGGGAGTACGGGGTTAAAAATAATTTTAAATGCAAAAGAAAATGTTCAACACAAAAAACTTACTCCGATGCACCTCAACTTGTCGTCAAACAATCTCGCTCTTCTT
Source organism: Syngnathus scovelli (assembly GCF_024217435.2). NCBI lineage: Eukaryota > Metazoa > Chordata > Actinopteri > Syngnathiformes > Syngnathidae > Syngnathus > Syngnathus scovelli. The sequence continues at coordinate 5,478,425 of NC_090866.1, read as the reverse complement.
CGAGCCTCAATGTCTCGACGTCTCTGCACTTTGACATTTGACAGGCCTTCCAATAACAATTCAGTGTTGCTCATCATCATCATCATCGTCAGACACTGACGAGTCGAAGATGTTCACCGTGGAAACGTTAGGAGCCCTTTTGTCCAGTGGGCGTTGTACGAAACACACGGGTTGCTAAGGCAACGCTTCCTGGTTCTTCGGAACAAATCGGCTATTTCCGCGATGTCTCCGAGACAGCTGCACAATGTCATCTCGCTGTACGTTTTTTTAAAAATAGGTTTCTCACCAACAGTGATTCCCCCGTTACAATTGTACTAGCAATGCTGGTATTAAAAATGTATTTGATGTTTTCATGAGACCTTGCAGTATTTTTAAACATGGCTACTCAAAATTCTCCACTAATAAATATGTGGCCCAGAAATGTGTACTGTACAATTTAATTCTTGATGTTTTCATGAAAGGTGCCTGCAGTTACTGGAAGTTGGATGGGGACTTCAGTAGACGTGAAGGCCACCCAGCCACCCAGCAGGTCATCCCATGTAAGCAGACTCGGGTACACGTTGCCAAGGTACCACTTGAATGATTTACACTGTAATCTTGTGGTCTTCAGTGATTTTGTGTTTTGAAACATAGTCCCTCTGCAACGTTCCTTCCATTACACATAAAAACATTTTGTCATCATAGGGTCAAAGCAAGGGAACTTTAGCAAACCACTCAGATTTGATATGATGATCTGGGTCCTGATTATGTGTCACACATACGGATTTGCTTCATCAGCACAGGGCAATTTCAAGTTGTTTTGCGCAACTCAGGAAACTAAAGCAATATTCGCATGTACTTACAATTTAGAGTAGCAGCAAAGTTACTAAACTTGCTATTTTACAACGCACCATTGGATTGGTTAGTGATGTTTTTGGTTTTAAATGTATTTGCCAGCCAATGTTATGATTAAATTGTAACCAAGCGTATGCATCACTGGAAATACGAGATGCATATATACATTTGACAGAGAATAGAACGTACACAACATGTTTTCGCGTTGTAACTGGACACACCGCAAACAAGGTGAAACTGGAAGTGGTAAACTTGTACGATTTAAAGAGAGCCAACACAAAAAAAATGCTTGAATTATTATAAACAAGATCGAGGAGGGAGAAATTCAAAAATGTTGGCTCAAAAGAAATTGAGAAAAAATACACATATTAGATGGAAATATATGTAAACATTGCAAAGAAATACAACACAAAGCTGTATTTAAGAATAAAATATTGTTTTACTTATTAGACCTTTCTGCCCCCTGAATCATAAGCATCCATAAATACTATCTGACCAATAACAGGGCTATTTCTGACTTCTGTGCCCAACTCCGCAATTTGAGGTGAGGCTGGTTGCTCCTTTTCACACATCCTGTCTCACACAAGTATTTGAACAGGAAATATGCAAATTCAACAGTTTTATTGCTGGTTTATAAAAATTATTGGCTTAAAAAACAGTTTCTATAAAGGAGAGAACTCAGAATGAGAGTAGGGAAAAATATCAGATAAATATTTGTATTTTGGTTTTATTTTTACTTGTCATGCAGGCCTGCATTACACAAAGACGATTCACGTTTTATCCCTTGAGCTTTCTTTGTCAGGAAGCCACAGAGTCACGAACCTGGAAGTAAACATCTAGTGTTGATTGAGTCCTCCAGGCCCACTAGACCCTGGTGGGTTTCTGGCAGTACTTCTTGAGCTGAAGCAAGTGTAGGCAACGTGACCTGAAACGCAGGTCCAAGAAGGCGTAGAGGAAGGGGTTGAGGCAGCTGTTGATATAGGCCAGGCAGGCGGTGTATGGGTAGGCCAGCTTCAGAGAGCTCCAGAAATCACAGGTGACTGGAAACAGGTTCAAATCAGAGAGGGCGCCCACGGTTCTCACCACATGGTGGGGGATCCAGCAGACGGCGAAAACCACAACCACTGTGGTGACGACCTTCAAGAGTTGCCACTTGCGTTGGTCTCCTTTGCGGCAAGTGTTGAAGTGGCGAATCACCGTACTGCCGATCAACCCATAGCACACCACCATGGCCAGTAAGGGGAGCAGGAACCCCAGGGTGGATAATGACAAGCTCAATCCGGCATACAGCAAACTCGCTTGATGCTCACTGGTCGTGACAAAGCTGAAGTCTAACATGCAGAAAGTGCGGTTGCTGCTCGGGTCGTCCAAGGTGGTGCGGAAGACGAGGGCAGGCGTAGACAGGAGTCCCGACAGCATCCAGACGGCAGCAATGGAAGCGTGGTTGTGGCTGCCGGTGCACAGCAAGGACAGTGAGTGCACAATGGCCAGGTAGCGGTCGAAGCTCATGCAGGTGAGAAGGAACACGCTGGCGTACATGCTGAGGTGATCCATATAGCTGATGATCTTGCACAGGGCCACCCCGAAGGGCCAGTGGTTGTCCATGGCCGTGTACAGCACCCACAGGGGCAGTGAGACAGTCAAGGCCAGGTCGGCCAGGGCCAGGTTGCCGATATAGAGGAGGGCCGCTCGCTGCTTCCTTTGCACCCTCCACACAGTGGAAATGACCACGCTGTTGCCAAACAGGCTCAAAATGAAGATGAGCATGAGGAGCACTGAAATGAGCGGCCGGGACACCGTCCTCATGGGGTAGTCGCATATGGTGTCGTTCTCAGTCTCCTTGTCGTAATCGTACTCGTTGGGCGTCTCAGTAGGCTCCATTTCTTTTCTCTCTTGGTCTGGGGGTAACGTGTTGCTGCTTCTGTCATTTGCCTACTCTTGCACAATCCCGTGCTGTGAGGATGCATGTCCTCCTCCACCGCCCACTTTTGGTGCAAACACAGCCACTAACCTATTTAACCCAGCGTATTATTTTCTATTACGTCATCTACTATTGCTCTTTTCTTTACTTGCCTTGTTGAAAGCACGGTATTATGAATATCATGCAAAAAAGTATTTCCATTTTATTGAAGCGCTTCATCTATCCGCTTGGCCCAATGCCAGCGTTGAGCTACAGTCCAGGGGTGTCAAACTCATCTTTGTCGCGGGCCGCATCGTAGGCATAGTTTCACTCGGAGGCTCATTATGATTGTCATTGTCTTCTATACACAGTATAGGCTACAAAACAAACTGATGAATAACTAGTTTTGAAGTCAGAGACTAGTAAAAACTGTTCAAATATTTTAAAAAGACGAATGTTAATAAAAATTGCAAGCAATATTTCAATTTTTATTTAAAGTGAAGACAATTTGTAATTAAAGTAATGACAAAGTCGATACAAAATTTGTCTTCGCAGGCCACATAAAATGGATGTGGTGGGCCGTATCTGGCTTCCGGGCCTTGAGTTTGACACGAATGAGATACACGACCTGTGAAAAACCTCGAAACCTTTAAGTGTGAAGTTTGAATGCTTATCTATATGGGTCTGTGGTTAGACCAGGTATGGGCAAACTACGGCCCGCGGGCCACATCCGGCCCACGGGACCGTTTAATCCGGCCCGCCAACCCTAAATAAATTGTATTATTAAACTTTTTTTTTTTTTCCGGTCATTTTGCCTGCAATGACTGCGTTTCCCCAGTAGATGGGGAACCACTCGCCTGCGCATTTACTACCGGAAGCCGTGTCAGAAAGCTCGGTGCACACTCACAAGTGCGTGTACGTACTCAGTAGTACGGAAATGGCGCACTCTCGCTCTATTTGTCTCAGTGCCGAATTTAGAGCGTGGGCTGTGACGACAGCATTCTTGTAATTTGCGCGCCGAGCTTTCGGATACAGTTTTACGCTAAAGCCACCCACAAACCTTCCCCTGGAATCCTTCCATTAAAATGAGTCGCCCAAGGAAAAGCAAGGTGGACATTGAGTGCCGAGTGTTTTAAAAGAGTGGCCAATTTGGCTCGACGTACGCGACGTGACGTTCAGCCACATGAACATCAACATCAACCCGTCACAGATCTAGGTAAACGGACCAACACCTCGGATCTCTCCTAAGAATTGCCACAACAAATTTTACTCCAGACTATGACACACTAGCAAAAAAAGGGAGACCAACAACACTGTTCCCACTGAAAATGAAGGGGAGGCTTTCAAGTTTGTTGTAAAAAAATGCATTTTGAATATGAGCTGTACAAATAGCAGGGATTGAAACTTAGCGACCATTCTCATTTTCAAACAATGCAGGATGCTCAAAGGCATTGATGCACCACCTGTTTGTGACTAATTTTAACCTGTAAATTTCTTAAGGCTTACTTTAAGGAAGTGTTTCCCGTTTCCTCACCTCTGTTACCAGGTGTTTGTGAGTTAAAACTCTGCTCTGATTTTCAGATACCCCTCACCGTGTTGCCGTTTTGATTACTTTATTTGGATGTATGCTTTCACCGATTCTTCGAGATGATATATTTGGTCAGAATGTTTGCCGTTTGATGTGATCTCATAAGATAAACATACATCTTTCATTAATCTGACCTGCAGGCACTGAAGTGATGGAGACTGTTATTCATAATAACAGTGTCATATTTTATGAGAATCACTGATAGCAGTTTTTTAGGGATGTTTTTTTTTTTAATGCTGTTAATAAATGCATTTGTTTTCAAAAAACTTTTTTTGAATATCCATGCGTTACTACCTACTAAAGGCCCAAATCTTTTATGCAATGACCTTTACAGGTCGTTTATATTACTTCACACAAACACTACATCCAACTGCTCCTGGTTCGGCCCCCCGGTCAAAATTTAGAACCCAATTCGGCCCGCAAGTCAAAAACTTTGCCCACCCCTGGGTTAGACACTCCCATGACATGAATGAAGGCACGCACTACAGAAAATGGTTAGATAGATGAATATTTGCCTGTCTCCTCTACTTGGGCTGATTCAAAATGTGGTGGCACAAATTACAAAATCCTGAATCAATTCTTACGGACTAGAACTAATTTTATTATACAAATGATACGCACGCACGCACGCACGCACACAGTACAGTGCATTAGTACCATAACTGTAATGTTTCTGGAACAATGTTTGTGATTTCAGTGCATCATGAATGAAGTGCAGCTATATGGCCAACACGAGATACTATATCTACCAAGAGACAAACATAAAACACTTTTAAGGATACAATTATTTTTTTTATTTACATACAGAATAGCTAAAGCATTCTGAAGTGACAATAAGCCACTCATTTAGTACTTTAATAGTTGAGGGTTTTTGCTGGCTTGGTTGCATCTAAATCAGCTTCCAGGAAACGGAATCGGCGATGGCGCCTCAGAATCTCAATCGCCCTTTGCTCGACGGTGGAGGGACTGATACCAAGATCCTCTAGACCAGGGAGTCCTGGGTACTTCATGTCAGTAGTGTGAAACTGGGAAAAAAACGTTTTCATCACGCTAAACTCTGATGAACTGCAGTAAGCTTCAACTTTTACTATGAACTCCCCAAAAAGTTTTCTTTCTTACCCTTTCTACTTTATCTGGGGTTGTCCAAGGCTCAAATGGGTTCAATGCAAAGAACTGAGCGGCCAGGCTGAAAAGACAAACAGAAGCACATGAAGCGATTCATACAGATTTTCAGGTGCCAAATTATTTGGTCGAGGCATGTAGGAAAACATTAAGAAGGGAGTCACCGCTCCTCTATGTACCTTTGTCAATGTGGATACAAACAACTGTGAAATTATGATCCTTTAAAACAAGCATCAGATCCTCAACTTTGAAGTGTATCTGATGAGGACCAACCACAAATGTGTATGAATATTAACATGTTAAAAACTTACTGAAAGAGTGGGTGGGGAGTGGATAGATTAACAAGCATTTTATTGTTTTGATCGATGTTTTTTTCCTGCGCTCCTCCGAGACCGTCAAAGCCAAATCCTCCTCGGTGAAGGTTGTAGTATCTCCTCTTTGTTGTTGGACGCATCCCATTCATCGGTGTGTGTTTCTGCAGAGGCGTCTTGCTTGATCGCCCGACCGAACGCTGGCATCACCTTTGCCTCCGACACAGCCACGCTTGTAGGGCTGCCTAGTGTTGGCGTGCGAGCGTGTTTTGAGAGGCTAATTTGGTTTGTAAGGAATATTCTTGTTAATAATTGACTCCCACCGGGGGAGCGTGGGGGGAGAGCGAGAGGAATTCTTACTCGATAAGACTACAAATGAGCTTTTAATCTGATAGGATAATGGGGGAATTTAGAGGACGTGTCCACTGACAGCCGTGGTAAACATTCTCTATGAGTGATGCAAAAATTGACAGTTATTCATTGATGCGTTAATTCTATAATAGGTTACTGTGGTGGTATGATGCCCTTTCTTGACCTCTCGTTATGACGGCGCGCTCCTAATTGATTTGTATAATGTGATGATAATATCGCTGATAGCAACTAAAAGACTGGACAGGTAAACGCGTTTGAACGATACCTTTTGTATTTAGGACTAAATACCTTTTGGTTGTCAAGAAACCTGGATCCTTGAAACCACCATATTGGAATGGCAGATGAGAGCTTCGTGGTTGGCCCTTATGCTCACTTCTACCTTTTACCATCGCTCCTTCGAGGCACCATGTCTTTGACTTACCTGTGACACCATAGTTGTAAATTCAATGCCGTGAAGGAGGAGAATGTCAAGCATAAGTCTCGCCAGAGCACCATCGCTCAGTTGGTTGCTGGCTCACTAAAGGGGGTGTCAAAAGAAACACCTGTTCCTTGTGAATAATGCTTGCGCCCGAAGTGAATAAGAAATAGGTCATTCAGGTCTTTCAAATATATGTAGAGCCTGGTCATAGTGTTTTGACGAATATTTCTAAACTGGTTTTAAAGCTAAGAACGAAAAAAAAGGGTTACGATTCAGAGCTCTCATCCAACCTCGGATCCATTCAATCATTGATTGGGCTGTGTAAACATATACAAAGCGATTGGGTTATTTGCAAGCAAACTGCAAAACCGTCTGCAGTAGCAGCGGGGACTTGTCGCCCAAGCTCACAGTTGTGCTCCAGTGTGGCTGAAATGCAAGAGGCTCATTAGACCCACAGTTCCCTGATGAGACGTTTTAATTACAAGCTAGCAGTACTTGCCTTGCATTCCAATCCGTATTAGCGTCTAAGCAGAAGCTCTATGTCACGTCGCCATGTGGGTCAATGAAAATTTGTCTCAAAGCACTAAAGATAATGTAGTGCTATTGTCAAGTTGCTTTTACACTGAACTCTCACTATTCATGGGGCAGTTGGGGACTTGGTTAAATTATAATTGCCGATTGGTTGGAATTCACCGTATATTACAGGGAGCGACACATCGGCATGTAGATACAACTAGCCGACGCTGCGGTGGAACATATAACTAGAGCCCTTTATTTGTTTGGGTAATCACGCCTGTCAGATACTAAAGTAATCTCAGGACCGTATTCATCACGTAGCAAGCGTCATCCAATTTACAGGCCAGGCCGGAGTGGCTGGGATATACCCATCCTAAAAGGTAACAACATGCACCCGTTTAGTTGTTGGATTTACCGGTACAACAGTCGGTAAAATATAATCCCCTCTTTGATTCTCGGCTGCTGTCAAATCCTGGGGAATTAAAAAGTAATCAAAAGTGCGCTCATTTTTACAGGCGTTTTACCACACACGATGGAAACACCTACAAGCTCGATTTATGATGCTTAAAAGGGAGATGCAAGGAAATGATTAACCAGAAAAGTGTTAGCGCCTGCATGTGGTGGGACTACAAATATCCAAGTCAGCGCAAAGGGGCACCGAGAGCAATTTTTTTTAATGTGGCGCAGCAATAATAAAAAAAATACAGAAATCAGCATGTCGTAATATTGTCGCAGTATTGTAACAATCGTCAGTTACCAATTTACCAAAACACTAGATCGTTCAGAACAATGTCATCGTTATTAGCTTGCTTATCTGCCAGGCATTTTTAACAAGCACTCAACTTAATTTAAGACTGACTTGTCTGAAGAAATGGAGCACAGCTATAAATGCAAAGCTGCCTGACAAGGACCTGACATGCGTTGACATGGCAACAAAAGCGACAACAAGTACGACAACGGGTGAGACGTCATTCAATGAATGTCCTTAAGTGATGTGGAACTGCAATCCCTCGCAGTAAGAATCTGGCCTTATTGATGGCTAATTGCACTTTAAGTTCCTCCCGTCAGTCTTAGAATCTAATCAAGTGGAAAATTAATATTTCAAAATGGAATTTTTTCAGCTCTCTGTTCGCATGATAATGAAAGAGGCGTAGCTGATGTGCTCTTTAATTACCCACATCCTTGTCTTCTTTGTGCCACTTTACGGAGGCAAATGAGCGCACAACTATCTTATTGTTCACATATCAAATCAAAAAGATGTAATTCAAAAAATCGTGACCTTGTTGTATTAGTGATAGATATTTTCTTGGAATCAAAAAATGTATTAGTTTCCCCTTGGGAATGGTAATCTATTCACATGACAGAGCACGGATTGCAATTTGCTGCTCCCGGGAGTAACACAGCAGTGGCAGACGATCAACATGGAGAAAGTGTGGAGGAGGACGATGTACATAGAAGCAAACAAAGGTGCTGTGTGGAAAAATGAGGGTCAATACCCCAAAGAGTCATTTTGGCCTATCCACACTGTCCGTCCAAAGCAGCCTCGACACCCACGCCGCGGCACTTTTAATTAGACCCCGTGCATCCATTGCAGCGTCCTCTCTCGCACTTTGCAAGTTTCGGACAATGGCCCTGCAGGGGCAAGCGGAAAGCTGAGGAATTGCCACGTGGGCGGCTAAGGTGGGATGTGGGAGCGCGCTGTGGAATGCGTGTGCGGCTCACCTTGAAGTCAGCGTGCTGGAGAGGTTTTCATACGCAGCCACACGGATAATGAGCAGCTGGAGTTTTGGTGATTTCCTGTGAGGGCGACATAAAGAGGAATCAGCAGTCTTCAGGACTCATTATCTCGCTGCTGCTGTCACTGCATTAAAAGTAGCGGTCACTAAAGCTTTTCACCCGCCCTCCTCAAAAAAAAAAAACAAAAAAAAAAAAACCCACCCTGACGTGTGTGTTTATTTGCGATACAACCTCAACGATATTTACAATTTTAAGGTCGAGGCCTGGTAATAGGAAAAAAAAATCTAAACCATCTGTGAATTCAGTGTTCAGTTGAAAGTCACTCGCCAACCAACTCAAGAATATTAGCTGAAACTTGAACATGTGATGTTCCCGTCTAACCGAGGCTTGCATCGCTCTCACAGGTTCATAATGGATGTGCTCAGCGTATCCAGTCGAGATGGAGACACGGCTCATTGAATTAATCATCGAGACGGCAAGGATGAGCGATGACAGGTTAGGACCAGTCATGGATTTGCTGGGCCAAGCTGAATGTCAGATCCACGTGCATCAACAGTTGACCTTGCAAAAAAGCGTATGTAACTATCACAGCCAAATATGCCAGTAGTTTAAAAAAAAGGAGCCTTCATTGTATTGTGAGCTTCTGGCATTGGCACAAACTTTATTAATTCACTCACACACACAAGCATGAATACATTTGTATAATGTATGATAATATGAAGGTTAGATGTGAATTCGACACTCAAGGACCATTTAGTAGATTTCTCCCTGGATTTGTGGACTTGCTCTCAAGGCCTTTTTTGTCAGAATTCTGCGCAGTCATCCCATTACAGCAATTTCTGCCTTCTAAAAAATGCTGCATTTTATTGTCTGAGATCAAAACCTGTAGTTGCGAACGAAATGTCACATCGTCAACGCGGACTTACATGACCAAGAAATGAAATGACATTTTCAGCCAGAGCACACGAAACACGCACACGGTGGAGTGAATTTAGCCTAATCGTGAAACAATGCATCACCGGTCTACTCAAGAAATTGAAAAAGGTTGCCAACATATTCACTTTGCTGTTAACCCGATGTTCTTCATGACACCATTTTTACTTATATTGTACTCGAGCGCACTGAAAGGACATTTCTTGACAACGGAGCGTCCTTGAAGGCAACGCTTTGCCGCGAACGCCTCGCCAACTTCGTTCTTTTATAAATGAATGCTGATGTCGAATTGGAATTGCAGTACTTATGCAACATGGAGGGAAAATATTCAACAATGAAGGACATTCATTTGCCAATGTTGTGACCTCTTAGTGAATAAAATCCAAACAGACACACATAAGAACACGTCAAGTTTTATGAGGCAGGAATTATGCATCAGGTCCCTTATAGAGAGTTCAGGCTTTCATGTCTTCATCTGTCTCTCATTCAAATGAATTATGCGTATACTTGAGTGGGAATACATCCCATTCTCAAGCAAAGTGATTCAGACACGTTATTTTGGCATCTCTTCATCCGTTGCATTTCCCATCGCAGCTCACACTGGGAGCAGGAACTTTTCGCAGCTAAATGCAAGTGAGAGGCGGGACCTGCGCTGATGTAAACATTAAAGCATTTTTTTCCCCCCAGTGAAAAAATAGTGCACATTTTTGTAAACAGCACGCAAGGAGTCATCAAAGACACAGCATTTGGATAGTCTCTTGCACGTTTTATGTTTTGTGCATGAAAGAGCCACTGCGCCTTCATCTTGCTGCCTGTACCGGCTTCTGCTAGCTGGTATTAGAGCTTGACTTTGATGGAGGGTTTGTTCTTCACCGAGTGCTCTTTACAGTATGTCAGACAAATTACCGTCCTCTCTCCATGTCAAAGCTCACGAGGAGTTCAACGACCCTCCCCCCCCTGTCATAGCTACCTGCTTTTTTGGGGCAATGAGCTGCCGCAAGGAATATGTCGCGGCAGCTTGACGGGAGGCACAAGATCGATATGTGACTAATACTATCGGTCTTCCCCCGACGAACCCGGTGAGCAGGACGCAGCAGTTTTTTTTTGTGTCTTTGCCACTACCCGTGCTGAGAGCCTCGCAATCTGATGCGTCCGATATCCTGTCCCATCATTCAGCGCAAACGTCGAGATCTGTAGCGCATCAGACTTCTTGTCAGTAACCATTCAGAGTGCACTGTCATCCACCTGCAAGTGGAGCTCATTAAAACTGACTGCAGTGTGAGTGGAGATGATTTCCTCAGTTGTTTTTTTGATCCTTCTGATATAAAATGGACATTTTTTTTCTGCTTCCCCAACCTAAGTCATACTTGGTCAATTTCATATCATTAAGTCAAAACGGCTTAGGGGGGCTGATCTTTCCAAAACTGTGGATTCTCCTGAGCCAAATATTTGGTTTAGCCCACCGGCATGCAAAATGTGATCCCATACACTCACATTTCCGCCAACAACGCAAGACGAGAAGTACTTAAGCCGTACAGAAAGGCTTGTGTGCTTTTTAATGAAGTCTTTAATCAGCCCATGACGTGAGCATCTATTCATTAAGCCGCGCTGCTGCTCTTTGGCAAAGTTCTTTGGCACCCGAACATCTCTTAGGCAGTGCTGAGAACAGCGAATGTTAGAACCCACACGTAACACACACATGCAGCACATACGCCGTTCTGCTTGCCTATGCTCTCAAGAGACACACCCATCATCGTTCCCACACTCAACAGCCGCCCTGCGGCTTAAACAAGCTAACATGCTCAGAAAAAGATACATAAAAAGTACCATAATTTTCGGACTATAAGTCGCTCCGGAGTATAAGTCGCACCAGCCATAAAATGGCCCAAAAAGTGAAAAAAACATATATAAGTCGCTCCGGAGTATAAGTCACATTTTGGGGGGCAATTTATTCGACAAAATGCCACACCAAGAACAATCATGAACGATCAACAACAGGCTAAACGATAGCAACAACAGGCTAAACGATAGGTATGCTAATGTGACAAACACAAACAAAGAGCTGAGAACGGGCCTGACGTAACATGTACAGTTATTAAACACAACTATTACATAAATAACATGTTTATAAAACCATTGGTGTCACTCCAATTCATTAAATCCATCGATCGTTCTTTGTCAACAACGGGTGCGCGCGGCTGACGGCGCTTGCAATTCAAAATATTCCATAGGCCCTTATAACGATATATAAATTATATTTCAAATAACTATTATATAAGCAATATTATCAAACCATCTGTGCACTTTAAATCATTAAATCCATCGATCAAATTCCTCGTCCTTTGTCAACAACGCCGCGCATGCGTCCTGACGTCAGCCTCGTCGTTATTCCACAGATCTACTATATAACTATATTGTAGTGTTAACAAAGTACAAGGAAAGACGTGGGTTTGGTAAACGGCTCTTTATTTAACAAAACAAACTTCCAAGCGTGTGACGGCGTGAACTTCCAGCCACCGATGTGGAAGAGAGCTCCATACAATAGGACTGGGCGTGCGTAAAAGCCATGTCTGAGCCCCATGCACCATCCGCGGACAGCCACCCGGCCGAGCGCCGGCCCCCAACTTCGATCCACGGAGGTGAACGAGAGCTCGGTAGAGTAGGACCGGGCGTCCGTAAAAGCCATAATAGTTTTTCAAACCTTCTATGTCACTCCAAATCCTTAATTCCTTCAATCTCTGCGTCCTCCATGTCACTTAGAAACAAAGCCGCTAATGATGCCGGTACGTTTGTCCTTTATGTAAACAACCGCCGCGCCATGCCGTGCCACTGACGTCACTTGAAATTCAAATTACAGTAATGCTTTGGTACATCACGGTTCTCCAAACTTTCTTTCTGCTGCTCGATTACTGTTTTCGGCTGCATATTTTACAACTTGAAGTTTGCTACCTGCAAAATATGAGTTTCTTTTTGGTGCCATTTTTCTTTAGCCCTTTCCATTTAGAGCGCCCTCATCCAGTTTCGTCTGAAAATATTTTTTTTTCCAGATGTAGTTTTTTTGTTTTGTTTATTTGGTTGTTTCATCAGTCAAAGTCTGCTTTATTGTCGATTTCTTCATATGCCAAGACACACAAAGAGATCGAAATTACGTTTCCACTATCCCACGGTGACAAAACATAGTACACAATATGCATACAAGTAAACAACACACACAAAAAAAAAACAAGAAGGCACAAACAATGAATAAATAAGAGTGATGAATAAATAAATAATAAATAAACAAATAACATAATAAATATAAGAGGAGCAAAAATGGAGCAAGGGTGCATACTGTCACGGTCGGATGTGGAGCATGGAGCAGGACGACCAAGTGCAGCTTGGACCAGGGTTTATTGGCGGAACTCAAAAGGCAACTGACATGACATAGCAAACAATAACTTGACTGACTGACCGGGACGTGAAACAAGACAGCAGGACATGACGGCACCAAGACAGGACAACACACCGAACGACAGGAACCAAAACCAATGACCAAAACCAAACCAATAACAATACCAATACCAATACCAATACCAATACCAATGATCCGACAGGGAGAGAGGGGCAGACAGGACTTTTATACAAGACAGGTAACGAGAGGCAGGTGGGAACAATCACACTGATCATGGGCACACAGGAGGGGAGGGGCGAGCACACAGACAGAAACCAAGACAACAGACACATAGTGGAGCAGTTGGGGGCGACGTGACAGAACCCCCCCCCACAAGGGACGTCTCCCGACGTCCCAAAAAAAAAAAAAAACAAACTAGGGGAACCGAACCGCGCCGCACTCGGGCGGCGACCTGGGGAACCGAACCGCGCCGCACTCGGGCGGCGACTTGGGGAACCGAACCGCGCCGCACTCGGGCAGCGACTTGGGGAACCGAACCGCGCCGCACTCGGGCGGCGACTTGGGGGAACCGAACCGCGCCGCACTCGGGCGGCGACTTGGGGAACCGAACCGCGCCGCACTCGGGCGGCGACTTGGGGAACCGAACCGCGCCGCACTCAGGCGGGGACCAAGGGGACAGAGCCGCACTCGGGCGGTGACTTCGGGGACAGATCCGCACTCGGGCGGTGACCTAGGGGACAGAGCCGCACTCGGGCGGGGACCTAGGGGACAGAGCCGCACTCGGGCGGGGACCTAGGGGACAGAGCCGCACTCGGGCGGGGACCTAGGGGACAGAGCCGCACTCGGGCGGGGACCTAGGGGACAGAGCCGCACTCGGGCGGGGACCTAGGGGACAGAGCCGCACTCGGGCGGGGACCTAGGGGACCGAGCCGCACTCGGGCGGGGACCTAGGGGACAGAGCCGCACTCGGGCGGGGACTTAGGGGACAGAGCCGCACTCGGGCGGGGACCTAGGGGACAGAGCCGCACTCGGGCGGGGACCTAGGGGACCGAGCCGCACTCGGGCGGGGACCAAGGGGACAGAGCCGCACTCGGGCGGGGACCTAGGGGACAGAGCCGCACTCGGGCGGGGACCTAGGGGACAGAGCCGCACTCGGGCGGGGACCTAGGGGACAGAGCCGCACTCGGGCGGGGACTTAGGGGACAGAGCCGCACTCGGGCGGGGACCTAGGGGACAGAGCCGCACTCGGGCGGGGACCTCGGGGAGACACAACCGCACTCAGCGGCATACAAAAGTCAGTGCCGCAATCGGCGGCCACTCAGGAAGTCCGTACGGCAATTGGCGGCGACTCCGGAAGTCTGTACTGTGATTGGCGGCCACTCACAAAGTCCGTACGGTGATCGGCGACACTCGGAAGGCGGGGCTCTGCGCAGCGGCAAGAGCCATCACGCGCCGCAGCAGTGGGAGTGGAGCCAGGGACGACCGCGGGTCCGACGCAGCGGGCTTGGATGTCTGGCGACGTTCGCGGGTCCTGCGACGCTGGGGTGGAGCCCGATGGCGGCCGTGAGTCTGATGACGCCGGGAGGCACTCCAACGGCGGCCGTGGGTCCGGCGTCGCGGCACCAGAGTCCGATCGCGGCCGCAAAGCCGCTGGCGCCAGAAGCACTCCGATGGCGGCCGCGGGTCCGGCGTCGCGGCAGCGAAGTCCGACGACGGTCGCAGAGGCGATGGTGCCGGGAGGAACTCCGATGGCGTCCGTGAGTCCGACGTCGCTGGAACAAGCTCGGACGACGATCGGGCGTCGCAGCGGGAGCTGGTGGTGGAGGGGGGTCCAAGCGCTGGTCGTTGTGATGGTCGGATCATTCTGTCACGGTCGGATGTGGAGCATGGAGCAGGACGACCAAGTGCAGCTTGGACCAGGGTTTATTGGCGGAACTCAAAAGGCAACTGACATGACATAGCAAACAATAACTTGACTGACTGACCGGGACGTGAAACAAGACAGCAGGACATGACGGCACCAAGACAGGACAACACACCGAACGACAGGAACCAAAACCAATGACCAAAACCAAACCAATAACAATACCAATACCAATACCAATACCAATGATCCGACAGGGGGAGAGGGGCAGACAGGACTTTTATACAAGACAGGTAACGAGAGGCAGGTGGGAACAATCACACTGATCATGGGCACACAGGAGGGGAGGGGCGAGCACACAGACAGAAACCAAGACAACAGACACATAGTGGAGCAGTTGGGGGCGACGTGACACATACAGCAGACAGTGGACTTGGATATGGCGCTTTAAAGTGTTAATTGCTTTATTTGATTTTTCTCTATTTTTTATGTTTTGAATATGTTCAAGATAGATATAAAAGCATGTGAAGTGATCAACTATACTAAAAATAACATGTGAAGTGGTCAACTATACTTGTAAGTAATGTGACACGCAAAGTACTTGATGTGTTAATGATCAAATAAAAATTTGTGAAAAAAAACATAAGTCGCTCCTGAGTATAAGTCGCCCCCCCACCCAAACTATGAAAAAAAACCGCGACTTATAGTCCGAAAATTACGATATGTAAACTTCCTATCTAGCTGACGTCACTTCCTGTCATATTTATTTTTCAAGATGGCAGCCAATTCCTGTTGGAAAAGTGTAGAATCAAATTCCACTTAGCATCATCACCCATTTGCGACGTAAGAGGAGCTGCTTGTTTTGAGGCTTCCATCTCACCATGCAGGGAAAAAACTGGTAAATTTAATCATATGTTGCCCATGAACACCGTAGAGACTTTTTATTTTTTATGTCTATTAATGCAATCTAGAACTGGCTGACTTCATGTTGATATGAAATGAGAGACAAGAATGATAATAATGTTTGTGTCGCAGGTCAGGGGGAAAAAAATGACACGGTAATAACAGTCATGATGCTTTCTTTTCATGTGTTGCAAGGTGATTACAATTCCGCTCCGCCGGCCCTGTGGAAAAGCAGCCGTGTAAATCAAATCCACCGCCTTATGATGGCGAGAGAGACGGCAACAATTTTTGTAGCATGATATGCAATATTCATCGCGCATCAATAATTCATTTGTTTTCTCACAAGTCGGCTTAAAGTGATTGCGGCCCTATTTCATTTGACCAGTGATTACATGCGGAGTGCTGTTTGGATATCCTTCCATGTTCTGCACGGAACAGTACATGTCAGTTGGTTTGTGGTGTCGTGTCGTTTTTCTCCAACCTTTATGCACATATGGAGTACTTCAATTTAAAATTCAAATACAGAAATTAAATGGCACATATGTACATATGAACTGTAAGTAAGTGCCTTTCCCAAACAACCAATTAGCAGCATCTGCTAATAACCTCGCTCAGGTACAAACAATGATTACCTTTGGCCTTTTGGAGAGCGCCTCGTGTGTAATTTGGCGCCTGTCCGAATCCAGTGAAAAGTTAACTTGCGCATGAGCGTTCCCTCTCGAAATGGTGGCAGTGCAACTAGCGGTTTGTAGGAGCACGCACGGGCTGACACTAGGCTGGTTTTTGTAATCTTTTCTAGAAAGACAATTACATTCTCAGGCACAGAGCAGTACACTGGGAATGCCTGCGCGGCCCGATTGTGCTTGCTCGGTCTATGATATTAAAGTAGCCCTTTTCTTCTTTTAAGGAGGCGTAGCTAATCTTTGCTGGATTAATCGAATGGAATAGAATAAGACTAAATGGACAGTACCGGGCGGCGCACGAGGATAACGATATCAAGCGCTTGGAAATATCTGTGTACACAAGAGACCAAGAATGAGTATAGTCAACATGAATAATGTGACAACCTGTAAATTAATAAATATATACCAGAGTCTATAGATATAAAAGTCCATGTGGACAGCAGCAATAATTGTCAGCAGTACTGTATGTGTTAAACAATATACTATATACGCGCATAACACCTAACAGATGTGACTCCAATATATATGTATCAGTAGTTGAGAATCAACACCAGCAGCAGAAGTAAATGCGGGCAGCAGCATTATAGTATGTAAAAATGAACGACTCGATAGAATTACTTTTAATGCTACTCATGGCGGCGAGAAGGATTCTCTGAGCGAGTAGGTTTCCAAGGCCGTCCAAATGGCGGAGCACAGCTTAATTAGCGCGCTGAGTCGACTCTGTGCTGTCTCACCAAAACGGCCGTGACAGAATCAATTGGATGAGTTGGGTGGAATCAGCGGGGGAGCGGCGGTGATCGATAAGGCCGATAGAAGGTTCCAACACTGTAAGAATAGATGGACCGCCGTGCGGGTTAATCGATGGCGGCGCAAATGGTTAATGCCTGATTACAGTATAGGCACCTGGATGAATTCATTGCAAATTTTAATCAGATTAGAGATTTGGGACAAGACTCCATCATACCTATTTTCTAACCCTGAACTACGACATGACCCGCGTGTTCCCCCAGAGATTTGCTCTTAAATGCCACATTCTCGTGTTTCACGTCATACCGAGCACCTCATCAGCCCGCGTAAAAACGTAGCGAAATGTCACCCTTGGTATTATGTTCATAAAGCCTCTTGTTGAAGCTACTCGGTGACACTGCGCTCATGCCGCCGGCCTCTTAATTGTGACATTTTAATGAAGGCAGCCCAGTTCACGCAATAATTCTGCGATGCGAGAGGTTTGAATTCCTGCAAGGATAGGAAGAAGACCCTTACACAATAATGTAAACTCCAGAAGGATTTGTAGGAGATTTCGGGTAATGAGAGTGATATTGTTCCTCTGCAGTTAGGTGAGCTAGCTTTAGGTCATGCCAATTCTCATTAGCCTAGCAACAATGAAACGGCAAGTGAAAAACAGGCTATATTTAACTTAATAGACCACCGCATTGGTACTATTCGCAGCCTCAAAACACGCATAGTAAAATCACTTGAGCTTGCGACCATAAAATTAATCAGCGCCATACTCTTGACACCCAGAAATAAAACAAAAGCGAGTTACGAGCTGAAAATAAAATCCTGACGCCGTTCGAGATCACCGACGTCCGGCGTAAAATGGACCGCAGGACAAGATTAGACATTAATGGAAAATTTCTAATGGCCTGTTTTAAATGTCGACTGCACTGATTTTTTTTTTTTTTTTTTTTTTTAAACTCCTGAGCAAGGTAATCATGCAAAGTTGCCATCAAGGTAATGACACTGAATGTAAGAATTCCCAAGGCAACAGAAAGAGCAATTATTTGGGATCTTCTCCATTGGGTGCTGTGTGCACACTTCTTGTAGTTGAGGGTCACGTACGAAACATTGAATGATTAAGTGGTTTTCTTATAAAACATGTTGCTAGGAAACAGCTACTGTAAGGTCTGGCCACTTATAGTGCACACACTTTAGTGTATCAGTAGAACAATAAAAAGCCAAACACTACTTTATTTATTTATTTATTTATTTATTTATTTAGTTCATGGTCACCAAATCTGCCAAAATGTACCCTGTAAAGAACTTTAGCCATGACTGGAAATTCACTACCACTTGTTATCACCAGTACTGAGTCATCGTAAAAGCAGTTTAGCGCAGTGCAGTGTCCTTTCATCAATGTCAGCGATGGAATGACTATGTATCAATGCCATATTATATCATCATTATACATTTCAAAATAATGCTTCAATTACCATCGACTGCTTCATTTTTATATGATGGACAAACCCAGTAGAATTTGCAATTTAATGACTCTTTTATGCTCTTAAGCATTCAGCCATGAGCACGCTATTCTGATTTAATTGCTTGTAGTTGATTTATTAAAATGTGAATGTATGGGGTGTAAAAAAGGATTCTCAAAGGACCCACTATGCAAGTTAATTTCACATTTTGTAAGACTAACATATTTTCCAAATGTCTCACAAAAACTACACAATCCAGGACAGCAATCCTTATGATTAAATGGGTCACAACTGAACATCCTCAGCAACGGAATGTCAATGCCCTAAAATGGACTGGCCGGTCGACAATTCCCATTGGCCGCCACGCCCCTTTTATCTACTTTAATTACCGTAAGTAAAATACAAGACAAATATTTTCTATTAAAGTCAAATGGTTGCATTGGTGGACAAAAATATTCAGGAAATATTTTATTAAAAATTCCAAAACCCAGGAGCACCTCGCTTTACGACAGACGCCACAAGAACAAAAACATTAAATAATTGACATCACGTTTTAGTTTTCAAATTTTAAAAATACATGTTAAATATTTGTTAAATGTCTCTCGCTCTGCTTCTCTCTCTCACTCTCTCATCCACCCATCACATCTTCCTCCTCCTCCTCTTCCTCTTCCTCCTCCTCCTCCTCCCAGCCCCAAACAGCTGCGTCTCTCCAGCCTTCCCTGATGCCGACTCTCCCATACTGATGAGTGTGAGGAGTCGCGCACCTCCTCTTGACGTCGCCTCCTTTCCCTCACCCCGGCTTGCGCAACAACACTGACTGAGCGAGCCGTGGAAGCGCAGCCCCCCGCCTCCTTTGCTCACTCCTTCCAGCAGCCTTGCACTCTCGCCGGCTCCTCTGCACTCAAAAGCGGACCTTTAGACCCGATCCGTCGAGCGGCTGGGATGCGCGCGTCGCCGCCACCGCTGCTACCACCGCCCCGATGCTCTTACATCTGCATCGCTACCTCCGTGTGGATTCTGCAACTGTGAGCACATATGCACATCCAGGAGGAGATATGCCCGACTCTACCACGCTACTGCCCGCCTGCAGTCCTCCTCGGCACAGTCCCTCGGGCTCCCTCGCTACCTGCACGGAGGAGCCGATGCAAGCTTGCTGAAGAAGAATAAAGACAAAAAAAAGGTCCACATCCGACACTTCTAGAACCCCTTTTCTTTTGCCTTTTTTTTTTTTGGTGGTGGTGCGGAATTTAAAGCCTTACACGACGCGCAGATTGATTGCTTCTCCTTTGGATCATGCAGAGATTATTACCGCGGTGAAAGAGAGAGAAAATAAAGGATGGATCCGGTTATCTGCGTCGTGGGGCTACTGGCGCTGCTCGTGGAGGGCATCCGTTGCCAAGGAGTGTACGGTGAGTGAGTGACATGCATGTCCATGACCTTGCAAAATAATAGATCATATGGTGACCATCACTCTTAACGCACTGCACGAGTAATTATGCACACATGCAACTCTGATTCTGTCGCAATTTACGAATGATGAATGTCCACTCGCATCGTCAACACGATCAGTGTCACCCTATTATTTATTATGTGACAGTCGTCATCTCTTTTTGTGCAACCGGTGGTACGAGCAGCGAGTCGCCATCATGATTCAGGATGGAAGCTCACGTGCGCTCTACTTCCAGCTGAGCTGAATGTGAAGTCATGTGTGCCGATTGGGTGGTTGTTGCCTTGCATTGTTACACGGAGTCGTGCTGTCGTGTGCAGGAATGATGCGAGTCTGTACTGTGGAAGCTGTGTCGGGCCTCATCTGCAAAAAAAAAAAAAAAAAAAACTATCACTGCACTCTGCACGTAGGTGGAGTGTTCCTCCAAAAAGCTCCACTGGGCCCTCGTCCAATATTGACGTTGCGAGAAATCACAGTCGTAGACGCCTTACGTACTGATGCGCATCAAGCATAACGGTGTCCCATCACAGTTCGCCGTAGAGGAGTTGCTGATGGAACAGATGGAGCTGTGTGGGTTTTTATTTTTTTTAAAACTCCCCTGCGCTTGTGTGCTGCTGTGCCATGCATTCTCAAAATGGTCATTCCCCCCTCGTCCTCATTGCTATTCTGCTCTAAGTGCCGCATCTGTTCTGTATGCACCTATACAAGCAGGACAAAAAAAAAAACCAACCACATTGGATTGGAAATATTAGACCTATTTTTCAATTTTGTGTACATGGCCTTAAGAGGCGGGGCCTAGTGTAGTGTCAAACATTTGTGAGCGCTTGAGTGTGAGTGTCTGGGTGGGAGCTGTGGCCGACAGCAGCTTCCGCTTTTGTCGCCCTCACTGTTTGTTTGACTGTTCTTGCGGCATTCAATGAACGGTTCACAAATGCTTCGACTGCGGCTCCCCTTTTCTCACGTGCATTCCAGTAAGTACTGTTTGTTCTATTGTAAATAAAAGAAGTGGCTAACAACTGTAAAATTTAACCACTGCATACTTTCACTTCATTGATGACTTCAGGTAATATGTTTATGCTGGTTACTGAGCATATTTTGATATTATGAGACCAAGAAGATGCGTACATAATAGTTGCTAACCCTTTTGGTTCAACACAAAGCTAACATCTGTTGTATATCATTCTAATATTCTGTTCAAGACCATGTGTTGGCGGGTTTGTGAATACACCATTGTGTTCTGCTTAACTGTGTATATTCATAATTTCAAGGCCAAACCAAAGCACAAAGTGCAGTCAAATGCAACAATCTGCAATAACGTCTGTGCTCTTGCGTCAGCCGATTTTCATCAAGGTCCAGCGCGGTACAAGCAGACCCAAAGATCGACCCCATCTCGTAAATAATGGGGCCGTCATCATTCATCGATCATGATCAATCCATTTGATTACGAGTTCAATAAACCACGACTGATGCAAGTCATTGATTGTTATGTAAGCACGACTCCGATTCCAGCCAACCATATGGTCGGCTGGATGGAATAATGCTTGACAAATGAATAATGGACAGCTTTTCTTTGTTGTTTCAAAGATAAGAGCTTTTGGGATGCATGATATGAATATAAATCAGCACGTTAAACAAATCTCTCATTGATCGAAGGTTACCGAGCTGAATCAAAATGGCATCTTGGCGGAATTTGTGGCCTATAAACAAAGTAGCACAGTCCAAGCAGTCAATATGATAGTGTATCGCAATGGCTGCCTAAATAATAACACACTCCATTGGAAAACACTGCAGTTGTGATTGTGATTAAATGCTCGGTTAATTAGCGTTGTGAATTGAGTCCCAAACAAGCCGAGATGAACGATTAAATTAAGTGTCATTATGTTTATTTATCTGCAGCAATTTCTTGATTTGATGTTTTCTATTGAACAGTTTGCTCGTCGCCACGGATTTCCAAGTGGAGGCAAAAGTGGAATTTTACCACCGATGCACCCCCCCCAACTAAACGGCGTCGTTGTTAAGGGGAAGTCAAACACCAGCGAGTTAAGCAGTGCCGCTCGAGTCATTAGAGGGGCTTGATGTGAGCCAGTCACCCCAAAACATTATGGCTGCAGGCCACAGAAGAACATCTGCTCGGCTGCTTGTTTTTGTTGTGTTCACATTTTACGCAATCCAGTCCACACTCAGGAGAGAACGCTAATATTTCAGATGCTACTTGCAAATACTGACGCTATTGTTGGTAAATGCTAAATCCTGAGATGGCTTGTGTATTGTTAGGAGTAGCAATGAGTTAACTAGCTCTCAATATGTTTAACGACTCTTTTGTCAAAGTCAGAACATGAAACATGACTAGCGTAAGACGGCATCAAATGTTTTGTCCACTCCGCCACTTCATCCGGAGTCATTCGCTGCTGTCATGATCCGTCTGGGCATCAAAGTCAGTCGGCGACAACCTCCTCCTGATCGCATTTCGTCGCATGGCGGAGGGAAAAGTTCCGACTGTGCTCTTCCCCCTCTCTATCCCGCTTTCCCTCCCTCTCTGATTCCCACTGGCATTGAAGTCCAAGCCATTGCCGCTTGTGTCTTTTCATGAGGCCGGTTCAGACGCGCTGGCTTCTAAGCTATGCAAATGCATTCTGCCAGTGAAACTAAAGCCGTCTTTGTTGGTGCTCAGAGGCCTCTTCCACAGGGTCCTTCATCATTTCCTTGGATCAGGACCCTCACATTTCCCACCGCAATGAGAGCGAGGATAACTTTATCTCCCTCTCGCCGTCCTTATGTCCGGGCTTGTCTCTTGCCACATTCCTCGCAGAAGCGTTGGACATCTCAGGATGTGAACGCTTCAATCAGCGGCAAATGAGGGAATACCGCCGAGCTCTGCTGCTAAGAGTTATCCGCACCACCACCACCACTGTGGTTAAAGTGTGCATCGGACACGTTAGGAATAGACAGCTACCTCGTGGGTGGCTCTTCAGACAGCGGCAGCCTAATCAAACCAAATGTCAGTTCTCTCTGGACCTAGTCCCGGGGGCAGAGATTTGCCGGCTGGATATGCGCCGCGTGGGACCGTGTTGTAGCCGAGGGTCTGAATTTGTCGCGCTCTGTCCATTTACTACTCAGAATTAGGTTGATCAGGTGGATCCACCTTTTGAGCAGTGTGGTGAAGCCTTGAGACATAGTTCAAAAGACAAGTGGAATCTTTAATACCCTCATCAAGAGTTCAGAGACATTTGGATTTGGCATTGCCTGCACGGAGCCAAATACAGGACTTCGTTTCATCACATCCTTGTCGTTTGCCGGCTTCATAGAAAAGTCCTCTCAGATCCAACACAATCCAGTCTTGGAAACTGGTAGACCTTCAACCTTAGTTTAGAATTATTTTATTTCATATATTCATTCCTTGCCGAAAAGTATCAGCAAGATCGTCAAACGCTAGCAGTGCGTATGGCGACAATGGCTTCCCGGATGAGTGCCAAGCAGAATTCCAAATGTTTTAAGACTGCTTCTGATGAATAATTGCGTCTTCTTTCACTTCAAACTTCCTTCTCGGCTCTTGAATCTTGCATGTCAACAACAAGAAATGAAACCTGTAAAAAGCAAGGAAATTGCCGCACATCAAAGCCTCAGTTTTGACATGTAAAATATATTTTTTTAAGGATGCGGATGATGAATTAACTGCTGGTTACACTCTCACAATATGAAAGGAAAACTATTGGTTCCGGTTGGATGTGAGCTTTAAGATTTCATTACACAGTAAAAGGCGCAAAAGTTAAACTTTTGATTGACCTGAGAGAGCCTTGTTATATTATGCCCCTTTTTTTGGCCGTGATTGATTCAGAGGTAAATGTTACCTTAGATTGTGCTGGAATGCTTGTGATAATCACCACTTAAGTGTCCACAATACATCACAACAAATTTAAAGTGGTAATGATTAGATTTACTTATTGTCAGTTGCACTTTTGTGGAGTTTTGCTGTTTCGGTTCTGCGTCTTTGCTGCTAATCTGCCGACCTGTTAATTAAATTACTGCTCCCCCGCGGCTAAACCGATGCCTTTTTCCTCAA
The DNA here is from genome assembly GCF_024217435.2 of Syngnathus scovelli. NCBI lineage: Eukaryota > Metazoa > Chordata > Actinopteri > Syngnathiformes > Syngnathidae > Syngnathus > Syngnathus scovelli. Next base: position 5,454,145 of record NC_090866.1, on the reverse strand, counting down.
CCTGCCAGAAGTGCGAGGTTTATGTAATGTGTTCGCATTGCGTCGAAATAGCTTCTGCCTAATGAACACCAGGTTTTATCCCCCACCCGCCCGCCCCCCGATCCTTATCCCAAGTTATCATCTTGGTGAGTGGCAGCGCTTCCAATCACAGGGAATTATACATGCTAGCAGCCATCAAAGACACGGGCGTGATGAGAGGGCCTCATTGAATATGAATGGCTGCTCCCGTCTTCTGTTATGCTTTTGCCGTCACTCAATGCGATTGTCTTTGTTAAGCCAAACTGGCAGGAGACTCATTGACAGTGGCGGACGATAACGCAGTCAGCCGCTTTTCGTAAAGTGCTCGTACAGTAGACAGCAGTAGACTAGACATCCTATTTTTTGGGGGGGGGGGGAGGTCATAAATAATTTTCCTTTAATTAATCATTCTGCCAGTAAATAGTTATATCTAGACTGATTTCATTGTACCTATTGTACCGGTAAGGTGTACTTTCACGGTGTTCTAAAAAACAGTTATCCATTTTTTATGGCATGACGAGGGTTATTAAACATTCTACCCGTTGATCGTTTGACATTGGCAGGTTATAAAATCCAGATTAATTTTACACTTTACCGGTGTAAATTTTTTTTTTTTTTTATAGGGGTTATAAATTCCAGCCTGACATTCTTTGCGGCTTTATTAGGGCCATTAAGCATTCTGCCTGATGACATCAGCAGGTTATAAAAAACAAATGTACATCAATGATCTCTTCTTAAATTTCAATTGTTTCGCTGGCTTTGCAAATTCCAACATGACAGTGTTTTTTTATTATTCATAATTCTACGTTTTGATCTTCTGTCATCAGGAACTAATACAATTCAGATTAAATATGATATAGTTTTGTGGTGGTTGTCAACTCCAAATGACATCAGAGGTCACAAATCAGTTGTAAAATTCCTTTTTGATGTGAACGCTAGCCTCGAACCCTCTCGCCACCTCACGCATCTGGATTGAGCTCCGTGTTTAATTAGTGAAGTTCTCAGCACTTGAAGAAGTAGCGTGAGATGATTTTATGTGTTATGGCACCCGCAAGAGACTAATGCCAGCCTTCAACCATGTCACTTCAGCCCACACGGGGTCTACTAAGTGCTTCTTCTGTCGAGTGATGTCTGTTGTCATAGCGACAGTACGCAAACCCACCATCGCCAAAAAACGTTTCCGACTCTCCGAGCATTCTCCTCTTCATCCGCTGGGCTTCACGTGCCGGAGAAGCTGTCACCCTAAACGCAAAGTGATTGCAGGAGTAAGAGCGGCCGTGCGTGAGAGCAGATTAAAAAGAGGGCAAAGGGGTGAGGTGGCGGCGGGGCTCGATGTCTCCGCCAAAAATGATGGCGCCGCTGCGAGGCAACAGTAATAAGCTGTCTTCTTATCTGGGTGGCCCGTGTAGTGTGCACGGTTTTTCATCTTGCGGTAGCCATAGCAACCGCACCCTGAGTCGTCTCGACAGTCGTTTTGTCAAGACAGTGTCCATGTGCATTTTGTTGGTGTTCCAAGACCGTAGATTGATTCGAATTGATTAAATTTCAATATTCTCCACGGAACCTCCCTTTATTCCTTACAATGTGCATTTTTACGGTGGTTATAAATTTAAACTGGACATTGTGTAATGTTTTTTCCAGGGTCCATAAATCAATTTCCCTTTGATCTTTTAATATCAAGCAGTCATACATTTTTATAGCTTTACAGAGGCTGAGCATTTCGGTCTCTTCCATTTCATGATTCTTTATGGCTTGTTGCTACATTCCTGTTTGTACAAGTGTACATTTTGTGACGGACATACATTTCAACTGGACATTGTTTTAACGTTTTATTGGTATCTAGAGAAAAAGAAGGTCTGAAGGTTTTGTGCCAATACTGAGTCCTATATTGAATTGTTTAAAATTCGTCCCAAACTTTTCAGAGAGCCTTAGTTCCAGCTGAAGAAAAACAGCCCTAGAGCACTTTGCTATAACCCGAGGGGAAGGTATTACCTCTGTCCTGACATAGTCAAGTTACTTTCACAAGTCTTACGATTTCAGTGTCAGACAGCTCGGCCAAATTGATTTGGATAAGTCACATGATTCTACTGTTTTGTACTGTACTGTCTATTTTGAACACCTGCCGAATGTGGCCCTGAGCCTGATAAAGCGCTCCTCTTAGAAGAAAAAAAAAAAAAAAAGATAAATGGTTTATACTTCCTGCAAGGCCTTTTAAACACCCACAAAAGAGAGGTAACATTTCGGCAGAATGGGCCAAAACAGGGAAAGACAAAGCCCATAGAGAGTCGTTATTCCTCTTCTGTGCTGCTTAGAAGTGACAACTGAAAATGATGGAGGTCTTAAAAGCCTCACATGCACATTTGGACAGAGTCAAAAGAGATGCTTAAATCACCGGTAGAAATTGTCACAAGATAATATGCCTCATTGCAAAAAGACCCGTTTGACATTTTCTCGTATCGTATAGATTCTCAATGGTGAGGAGCTTGCCGTTAAACGCTCAAAATAGGGCTACAATCGACGCAATTAGGTTAAATTATCGGACTCACGGCGAACTTATAATTCATGCGAGGAAGGAGTTTAGGTTTCTTGTGTTCTCAGTCCGTAATCAAGGACGATCGTCAGAGAGGCTTTGTTGAGGCGCTACTTTCTCTTTAACCTAAATGGCGGCTTGATTGTGTGAAATTGCAGGTCAATAGTCAATCTGTGGCTGATTGTATGGTTAGTGCTTCATGGGGGTTTATAGGAAGAACACACACTTTTGCTCTCCAAGTGCCATCGCTGTTGCTTATTCGCAACTTCGATGTGAAAATCTGCTCAATGACATGAATTAAATCATCTCTCGCTTGATATCTGACCATTCCTTCACAACTAAGTTATATTGCAGATTTTTGGATCCCTCCTTTTTGCGACCCTTTGCGGAAATATTTTCAATGCTGCTATGATTAACAGCGAAACATCAGTGGTGGTATTCCGTTTTTTTTTCTAGCGCTAGCACTCACCCGACACTAAACACCAGTGGCTTTGTGATCGTTTGCTCGGCGGCGTTATAAAATTTTCACAATGTGGATATTAAACACCTAAATCCACACTTTGTCGACACAACCGACGTGTTTCGAACAAAGCGTCGCAGCAGCATCTTCCGATGCATTAATGATGCCCTCCAAAGAGGTGAAACATGGGGGGAATGTTACTATATTTGTATCCTAAGCCACATTCTGTCACATGCTCGCTGAAAATATTCATGAATTCAGCCAACAGTTGTGAAATTTTGGCAGTGGCCTTTCAGCGGTGAGAGGCCTCCTGCAGTGGGCGCCGCTGCATGTGTGTGTTTGCGCGTGTGTTTGTGTTTTTCCCCCCGTGGGTTTCTGGGATGCTACCGAGGTAATTGGATGTGTGACGCCCACGAAAAATCTCCGTTAGCCCCCGGGCAAGCGCTCTTTCAATCCCAGCATGCCTCTGCGCAAAAGCACAACCCAGAGGAAGGCTTATTCTTTCAACCGACAAACATCAAACGCTCCCCGGTGGCGGCAAAGCCCGTTAGCGCGTCGTGACACCAAGACGCGCGTTGGCCGTCGGCGTCGGGACGTTAGCCTGATCGATGCGTTAATGCCGGGGTTACGAGTAAGTGCGAATCATAAGTAAGCCTCAGGTCTTAACCTTTTAAGTTTCACGAAAGTCCAAAGTCACGCCGTGTACTATGGCAAAAATCAAATCGAGTCCGCTCAAAATTTCAAGAAAGTTGAACCAAGTCATTATTCGGTTTAAGCAAGTCAAAAGTCAAATCGAAGGTTGTGTAAGGTTTTAAATAAATTATATTAAATGCTGCTTTTGGTCTATTTATGGTTTTGTGTATTAATAGTATAGGCAGGAAATGACATCACTCGAGTGACTAGCCTTGCCTTTAAATGCTGCACTCATGTTAGCAGCCACTCTAATGTCGAGTATGTAGCGACAATGTTAGCCACGTTATTTTTTCATTTGTAATTTGAGCATGCCTGAAAGAAAGAAGGAGCAAACTTTTTCTTTTTCACTGTCGGCGAGAATAATGGCCACCAGCTGACATGGCTTGAAAAAGCATTTCACTTATTGGTTGACTAATGAGATTGCAGATGGATTCTTTGCAGCCTTTGTGTAGCTACAATTTCTTTTAATCGTTGGGCTGTCAGTCCATTTTGTATTCAATTAGATGACTCTGTTCAACTCCGCTAAAAGGGGAAAAAAAACTCCGCTAAAAGGGGAAAAAAAAAGGAGAGACTAATAATTCTCATCAAAAAGTTTTTAAGGTTGTCCTAGGCACACCTAGTTAATTAATTGCCACCATGATGAAAATCACAAACTAGTTTTTGGGTGGTTGCTACCGTAAAGTATCATATTCTCCTATTGCTCTAGTCAGCAACAATGCAAATTGTCTTTTTTGATAAGCAACTCAAATGAGTCGATTATTCAAATTGTCGCCGCTAATTGGTAAGTTGATCCAATAATAGCGCAATCAACTTAATTGCGTGAGGACTAATCAGTCGGCGGCGATGTCAAACGGAGAGATTCAACACGTTCGACTCAAGTGACGCGACGAGTGAACAAGTCTTTATAATTGCCATTAATTGGCTACCCTATTGTCACATATTGACTGACGCCACAAAAGTAATTGTCTTCTGTTTATGCGTCTAAGTGACCTTCTTTTGTGCAACTCTGTTTAATTCACGGTGTTGTTGTTTTTTTTTTTTAAGTAGCAGGCTCATTAATAATACATGCCGCTGAGTTGGGGTCATCTTAAGGTTTCTTACTCAAGAGGATGTCTTGTTTGGGAACTGTAAATGGCGCTGTGCTGTCTTAAACCTGGCTACCCAATTTATTTTTGGACGGATTTTATTCAAAAAATGCAAAACAATTTTGTGATATCAAAACATTTCCGTAAAATAAATGATTTTGTTGAGCTATTTCAGTGTCCACCATTTGCTTGTGGATGTAACATAGAAACCACATTTCATCTTGTAGTGGGCAAACCGGTGATCGACTTGTTAGAGACGGTGCCGCAGGCGACAGAGCACGTTGTAGCCGCACCGCTAAATTAGCCTCACGGAATAAAAAATGGGAAATTGACTTGCATATCTACAGCATACAATAACCCGAAGCATAACGAATTAGATGCAGCGAGCCTTTAAACCTCCGTCCTCTGAGAGCAGGCTCGCAACCAATGCGGCCGCCGTTACAGGTCTTCCATTATGGAAATGGATTCTGACGCACTCCCCACACGGCAGTGAAACACATACCGCCATATTGCCGCTGACAATACGATAATGATGGCTGACGATGCAGAGTGCTAATAAAGCTACTAGCAAAATCGTTAGCGTGTGCGTTCGTCTAAAGGAGGGAAAACAAACTAGCATATAGATGCTAATAAATGCAAATCAGGTTGTAGGTGGTTTGAATGATACCTGGTTGTTATTTTTTTTTATTTGGTTGGTGCTTTGTTTTTTTTAGTCATTATTACTATTTTTATTATTATTTTCTTTTTCTTGGTTCCGTATGTATTAATTTATTAATAACAAAATTCATATTTTGTCATTTTTGTAGACATTTTTTGCTGCTGCTGTTTTTGAAAAGATATATATTTTGTTATTTAAATTATTTTACCTTTTTTTTAATCAATTTATTTACATGGGTCATGATTTTAGCAAGTTTTAGCAAGCATTTTATGTCATCACCCCCTCCCCTCCCTCCCTAATCAACAAACCCAACTTTTCCCATTTCTTCATGTAAACAGCCTTGTACTGTTTACAAGGAGCCGTGTTGTCAACGAGTTGGAGCCTTTCTCACACTTGTGTGTGTGTGTGTGTGTGCGTGTGTGTGTGTGTGTGTGTGTGTGTGTGTGTGTGTGTGTGTGTGTGTGTGTGTGTGTGTGTGTGTGTGTGTGTGTCTTGAAATGGGGTTGTTGAGGGAGCAAACACACACACACATGAGGCAAAGGCACAGCCATGCAAGTGTCATCTCATCCATTCCACGTGCGAGTGTACCGCACGGTTCAGGGAGCACTTTTTTACTCACTGGCCTGTCACACGCTCACATAGTGTGTGTTTTTGAGTGTATTCATTTGTTTGTGTGTGAGACAGAGAGAGACAATAAGCAAGAATCCCTAGCTGTCTTTAAGTTTTGCCTCTGTTGCCACGCTCTCACCTCCCTTTGAGTGCATGCGGGAGGTGAGAGTGAGAAAGCCTTAACTGTCATGACAGTTTAGATCAGTAGTATACACACACACACACACACACGCACGCACGCACGCACGCACGCACGCACACACACACACACACACACACACACACACACACACACACACACACACACACACACACTTTCTTCGCCTCCGTCGCTACCTCCAGCGGCAAATTATGCAACCTTGGAGAAAGAAAAAGAAGAAAAAAAAACAAGGTCAGGAAAATACCCAGGGAAGGATCAGCAAAGACAAACAGGAGGTGAAAAGAGACAGCAAGACTCTCATCTTCCTCCTCTTCATCTTCTTCCTCCTGTCACAACGGTGTGTGTGATTCAGAGGAAGGTCCAGGACCCTTGCGGACTTGTGATTTAGTGGATGCTCATCGCACGGCAGTTTAGTAAGAAATTGGAGGAAGAAGTAAACTGAGATTTTATTTTAGGGGGATACAAAGTTAATTTTAGAGAGGAAAAAAATCTACTTTTTAATTTTAGTTAAAGTTAATTCTAGAGAGAAAAATACATCTACTTTTCCCCTTCACGAGCCTCAATCGAAACGACAGATGGGCGGTGCTAAATTGTGACGCTTTTCTAATACCAAGGTCGTATCTTGGTCAAACTTTCTATGTATGAGGAAGTCGAGGCCCTAAAGTGATCCATATGTCATCTTTCTTAATTAGTGACTATCCCTCCTTGGAGTGACAGGTACCATCAGAAGTGCTGGCTTCCTACTAGGGAATTAACCCAAATGAGCCCCAATCACAATCAGGTAGACGAGACAGATGGTCGACACTAAATTGGGAAGCTTTATGGCTATGCTGTCTAATGTGGGCGGAGCAACATTTGACGATCGTTTTGAGGATAAGCCAACTTGGAAACAAGCTGCAAAAAGTGAACAATTCTTCAAAAAAACGCTCCACATTGACTTTGGGTTAAAGACTGCTAGCTTAATGCTAACGTAAAATGAAAAACGCCATAGACAGGCTAACAGAACTATGTACACAAAGTATGATTTGTATTAAGAAGAGTTTGTTGACTAGAAAACGCTGTGATCTGAATTGTCATGTCATCTTAGACTGCAGCCAGTGGCTTCAAAGTCACTCCAGTGCCCGCCATTTCCTTTTTTCGTATGCTACGCAAAACAGGCAATCTATTCGCCGTCACCTGCGGACAGGAAGGCCATCTGAGAGCTCCAAACTAATATGATTTTGTCTGTGCAATCCAATAAAACACAAGACATTCCCCCTCTTTGCACTTTCTACATTCTGGCAGAAGCGTCGTGATTGATGGCAGATGTGGCGTCGCTCAGTACGTGATGAGCGAAAGGCACCTTGGGGACTTTTATGATGCGTGACGCAGCGTCCGGGTTTTGCGAGGCGCGTGTCACTGCGCCTTAATAACGGCCTCTGTCTCACCAAAAAAGCGCCACCTCCGCCTTAGATAATTTCATCTCGGCTTTGCTCCCCCTCCCCCTGCTAAAACTTTGCATTCAAATAGAGAAGAGGCGTGGCTTACTCCTCTGCAGCTTTAGGAGGATGTGGGAAAGAAGAGACAGGAAATGCTTGAGGAAATGAAGCCTAGCAGGAGGTGGAAATCCACAAATGCGCAATTATATATTTCATTGCGGCAATTGAGTGTCAATCTGTGAATCTGGTGTCGGTTTAGTGCCGCTACCACTTAGTTTACTGTCAAACTAAACTTAAAACAAAAAGAGTAATGTGTATATATTTTATATATACGTATATGTATGCATTTGTAATTTCAAGCCTTTAAGTTTGATAGCATAATGCTAATTTATTGCAGATGCCACGAACGGGCTAATGAGTAGCCTCTGTGTGTAAGCGCTATAATGCTTAAGCAATGAATACGTCTACGTGGACACGTGCACCCTGAAGGTGATGTCGAGCATAGGCGCGGCTGGTTGCCCGCGGCGATGGCCTGCCTCCCCCCGGGTGCTTGGCCTGCGGTCTCGGGGAGGAAAGGTTCGGCCGCATCACGTACGCCAGAGTGGAGGTCACACACGACGAGTTTGGCCAGGGGGCGCCCTGAGGGGGTCGTCTTTAACATGACATAATGACATGATGCAGGTTGGAATTTAGCGTGTTCTGATTAGGCCGGAATACCATTTTGATTTATCTTTGCTACAAGCCGAAAGCTTTCATTTCATGTTATGACCACCCGTATGCTGATGCTCTTCCTGCTTTGGTTGAGAATATGACTTATTTCATGACTAAAAAAGAATACACAATACATTTTCATTTGAACAAATTTGAATTCAACCAATTAAATATTCAAATTAAAGATTTCACGAGGGTGCGAGTTCTTGTGTGAGCTCCGGGGCCCCGCGAGAAGCAGCGCGTGTGGCGTGTAGTGACAGCTATCTATAGACGCCATCGACTTTGAATTAAGGCTCGGACACGTGGCCATCCATCATATAGAGTGCGCTCGGGACAAAAGCTGGCGCTGTGATGCATGGACTTCCTTTAGTTTCACTTTCCTGACTCAATTGCCCCTTTCCTCCTCTTCCACTGCCATCTTAGTCAGCCCACCCCCCCACGGACCCATTTAACACTCAGTGTGGAGCAATAAAATTTGCAGTTCTTTTGCGCCACAGTCCTCAAAGTTCTTTGGACCTGTGGGCCATATATATATATTGACAGTGCACTGTGTGTGTGTGTATGTGTGTGTGTGTGTACTATGCGCGTATATATATGTATATAAATATATATATACACACACACACACTTTCATTTAATAGTCCCCCCCACTATATATATATATATATATATATAGACACACACACACACACACACACGCACGCACGCACACACACACACACACGCACACACTGTCATTTAACAGTCCCCCTCCCACACACACACGTATCTCTCACTGTCTCGCTCAGTCTTGTTCCTTTGCACAAGACGAGGTTACATTGCTCAATTTCATGGTCTGCTGGGCCTTTCGCCTCACCAGGTATCACACTGGAGCGCACCGTGTCCGGGCAGTTATGAGGGGGGAAGAAAAGTTTATTTCATTTAGCTTCTGTAGCAAAACAACCATCAGTAGCACAGCCGAAATGTGAACCCACCCTGCTGGAATTGTAATCCCATTTGGACAGTGAGGCCGTGTGGTAACGGTAAAATCGTTTATCTTTGTGCATCGCGGCCTCTTCAACTTTTTGTGTTGGACACTTTGGAGTACCTTCAAATTCAGCGTTTAATGTAAGATCAAAATGTTTTCCAACTCTAGCAAAAATACAGTCAGTTACTTCACTGCTCCAATACTTTAAGCGCACAAGACGCTTATGCTGCTTTATCCAGTTTGTTGTCTTAATAGTTTCCCGGAAGCATGCGTAATTAATTCCATCCTTTAATTGGCCTACATGTGTGCATATATGAGTTGACAAAAAAAAAAAAAAAAAAAACTCTGCAGGGACAATAAGTTCTCCTAGGAACATTAGGTTGTAAACAAATGGGGGGCGGGGACTCAATTACTTTTCATTGTTTATTTCTGAAGGCACGGTTATTTGAAACGTCAACATCTTCGGGGACATTGTAGAACTGGGATTATAAACCATTCACGTTGCTTTTTTTTATAAATAAAAACAAACAAAAAAAATGTCATGATGCATTCATTTCATTACATGTTCATCTGCGCTCACGTTACAACGGGCACTGATTAAACGACATCTTGACTGCGAATCGTCATCCAATTTATTGGTTTGAAAGTGATTTGGGGGCAATCGCGCACAAAGTAATTAAAAATAGTGAGCGTGTGTAATAAATGAAAATCGGGAACAGCTGTCGGGAGATGACAATTCCACGGACGTGAAAGCCTGGAAGCGCGTCCCGGTGCGGTTTTAATTAGCGGCGACTGGAAACCAGGGCCCCCTGCAGGCCAATAACAGAGACGTACTATAAATGATCATAGCTTGTACATCTGAAGGGCAGAGCAACCGATTAGCCAAGTGATTGATTTGTTGTTGTTGGATTGATTAATCATGTCGAGACAACAGAGACAAATTTAATTACTTGGCCGGAAACAGATGGAGAACATGCAAACGCTACACAGTAAGACCAAGGCCAAGGAAGCTCTTCTCGGAAACGCAAGTTCAACATGCTCACTACTAGGCTGTTTGTCTGTGTCAATATCATCAATGTGTGATTTAGAATCCGGATCAAGAGGCTTGACATATAATGAATATAATTGATTTCTTCCACCCTACCGTAAAAATAAGGCATAGAGCCTGGAGTGAGCTCCGATTGGCCCCTCATGATATTTGCATGTGGGATGATTTCAAATGGAGTGGCTGGAATGGCTTTTTGGTCTTCGTGGGCGGGAGCTTTAAAGCTAACCAACCTTTAAAAGTTGTCTCACAAATACGCAGCGGTCTCGCTTGACCTTCACGCGGCGGCCCCGATGCTTAATAAAGAAATCCATCAGGCCGCCGCCCAGCGCGGTGGATTAATGTAGCAATGAGCAGCAGCTTGTGCTTCTCGACGACCCAGTCGGCCGCGCTCATATTTGTCTCGGGAATTAAGCGACTAAAATGCAAAGAGCGGCGGTGCGGGAAGAGACAATGACATAATGATGACGGATGAGCAAGTCCCAGTGGGACCCTGACAGTCTTCTCAAACATCTTCAGTATGGTCGTTTCTTTCGCTCAAGTTTCGAGTCACCCCCCCCCCTCCCCCCACGACCAAAACATACTTGTGACCTTTGTCTTTTTTCCTCAGTTAAAAAATGGCCTTCATTATTGGAAAGGTGTCCAACAGATGCGATTCCTCAACGCTGACGAACCGACGCAGTGAACTCGACTCGCCCGGGCTTCAGTCTGATTTTTTTCATCAAGAGCCTTTTTATCAGTGTTATTTTTCTTCTACACACCAGCTGTGCTAGAAGAGAGTGTTCTCATATTGCTTCGCAGGATTTACCCAGAATTCGTTTTTTTTTAATATTAAAGCAACTCCATCCCCAATCGTGGTGTCGGCAAGCCAGGAAGAAGCCATGAAATATGTATGCGCTGTGAGAACCCGGCGACAACGCAGCATCTTGTAAGCCGCTGTTCTCGACTCAGTAATCCAACAAGTTCACATGCGGCTCCTCGGGGTCCTTCATGAAAGCGTCGGCACCGTGTCGGGAGTTTGGCTGGCGTCTTCCGGCAGCCTCTTAATTGTCTCGTGCTGCAAAAAGCCCCGCACGCTTTCTCTGTGAAGATTTTGCAGTCGTTGTGAGGGTGCGTTTAGTGGTCGTCACAGATGACTTAGTGGCGACACCACTTGAAATCACAAATACCAAAACTAGCCCTCCATGTTGTTGTTTTATTCAGAGGCCGTTTAATCATGTCTAGAACAGAACGCCACGTTTTGTACCGGGTGCGGTGTGACGCTGAGCGAGCATGGGGTAGCTTGTAATCTGGTACTTATCACTTTGATCTCACTATAGAGAAACATTTGTGTCCTTGGACAACACCAGGAAACATCTTATCAAGTATGATTTTCGTATTCATCTTAAATGTACAAAAAATGGTTAAACATATTTTTGAATTTAATGACCTTTTATAATCTTTATATCTCCTTCCTTAAAAAACAAAAATAGATAATCATTCAAATAAATTAAATCACACGATAATAGTTATAACTTCACCTAATTTTTTGCTGTTTTTTGATAAAAAGCACAAGAAAATACACTTTCCCCCATTTCTTCAAGAAAAAAATAATTGCACAAATAGTTACTGCAGATAAAACAAGAATAATTTTCTTTATTAAATTACAACAACTTGCTGTAGAAAATGAGTCACACTTCAATAGAAAATTCTTTCTAACCAACACAAATAATCAAGCATATTCTCTTTCATTTAAAATCGACCTTGTTGCTTACACAGTAGAAAATAACCGAAAAAGTACATTTGCCAGTTAAATAGTCCATAATTACTTCATGAAATAGGACACACGCTCAAACTAGTTGTCGTTTTTAAGGCTGCAGAGAGAAAAGCGTAATTGCTTATAAAGAGTTATTGGACACCACTTCTTGTGCTAAATCCCTTCTCGGTACACTTTTTAATACAAACGCCACATGGGGGGGAGTCAAATCCTATTCACAGGTTTAAGTGAAGATAACAAAAGGCTTTAGTGGCTGCAATTAGAACATCCATCCGAGTCATTTTCATCTTTTTAAAAGGCGCAAAAACAGTGGCTAACGACGGCGTCTTGTCGTCGAGTGGCACCGCAGGGACCCACGACAAAAGGCTCTAAATGACTGAAACATTGGGGAACGGCCAACTCAATTGCGATTGTCGAAGCCTCGTATTGTACGAAAGCCAGTGGCGAGGAAAGTAAAATTCTGCTTTGTGCGTTTTATGAGCGGTTCAGATAACAAAAGTCACATTCAGTATTTCAGTTACATTTGTCAACTCGGTCAACTTTTTAGCCTTGACGTTTTGTAGCAGCGGCGGCCATGTTTGCACTCCTGTCTAAAGATCCGGGATCCTGGAGCAGGTCATTTTGTAATTTGACTTAAATCAGACCTTCTCGGCGCATGCATGGCGAGGGTGTTAAATATTTCAAAAAAGCAAGAAGCGTGTAAATATTTCCCGCCCGCAAAATTGAATATGGAGCCAAACTCTGCTCTGAAATGTTGAAGGCGTCCGTCAAGAGTCTGCGGGCTTTAAAGTTTGCATTTAATCCTCCACCGGTCCCCAACGCCACGCTGTCGCAGCCGCTTGTGCAATCATAGATCACACGATAGACAAATTAACTTTGTCGGAATCTGTGCCTGAGTCTCTGCACGATCCTTGCACACCCGCCATCTCTCACGACGGTGGAAAATTTCAAAGAGTGGAAGAAAAACAAGAACACAGTGTGGGATGTAGCCAGATGACAAATACAGCTAAATTCTCGACAGGGTTAGCGCCAGGTTTAAGCTTTTTTGTCCTGACACGTCGTCAGCAGCAGCTCTGCGCAAGAGACGCGCCCCCTCATTTTTTCTGTGACTCTACAAATTCCCAACTTAATTACAACAAGGCCGAGCCATGGAAATGAACTCATTTTGCAAGACATTGTTACATATCTGCCCTCCAGTCCTTTTTTCATTTTTTTTTTGACATCGAATTCAATTCTTTGTCACCGTTTGAAAACGTTCCCCAAAAATTGTTTTTGTTAACTGTAACTTTGTTAAGATGATTGTTTCATTTCTGCTAAGACGGATTTTCTCTCGCTGTAGTCCTCAACCAAAACATCCAAAAGAAATCAACCTCATATTATTTTATTGAAAGTGTCGCATTGCATGTCACATTGCATCCGACGTTTTCTAATTGAAGCACCTGTAGAGGCGATTGACCCGAAGAACATCCCCTTCGGAGAGGTCCTTCCGCTGGCCGATTTCACGCGAAGGATCAGGGAAGGGTGTCATGGTTACGGCCTGACGCACTCCAAAGGCGGTTCTGCAGATTTAGAGAGACACACGCTGATCACAGATGTATCGTATAATTGTTGACAGTTATTTGTAACATGGTTGTTGCATCCGGCGTTGGGCAATCTGGATGAAGTCATCGTTGCTATTTTGCTCTTGCCTTCCGTAGTGCATTATGGAATCATAGTCATAGGGGATGCCGAGATTATTGGTGTCCTGCTTTTCAAAGTTGTTCTTGTGATCTGAAAATGAAAGCTCAAGTGAAAGTGCTACTCACCCATATAAGCGTTGATGTGATGTCAGAGAAAGCCACTTACACTCCTGGATGTTCTCCCAGTGGATGCGGATGTAGTCGTCGCGGTCACTGCGCGTGTGCTCATGGTAGAAGCCCAAGGCGTGCAACACCTCGTGCCGGATGATGCCATGCTGGACGCAGCCGAAACGCTGCAGTGCCACCAACTGCTTCCCTCCCATACGGCCCAGCATTGAAAAACACCTGGAAGGGTGCACACATGTTGAGCTTGTCATGAGGTAAAGCCAGTGAGAGTTCTCGAAGGCTCAAAACTGAGATAAGCCCTCTGGTTTCTTTGCAGGATGAAACGGATGCAGGTTCTGGCCTCAATCTCTCTCAAGGCCATTTCAATGGTTTGCCTCTCTGTATCCGCTGCAAATGAAATCCCCCGTCATTAATGGCGACAACAATCCAGAATGAATGCAAACCAAGAACAAAAAAAAAAAATACTGTATTTGTCTATGATGATGTAGGGGATCTCCACTTTGCCATTGCTGGACTTTGGCCACAGGCATCTGTATTCCTTAGCCGTGCACATCATGGCAGTCCGTGTTCTCGGGAGTACCATGTCCCCCTCATCAGGTATGCAGTAGATCCTAAAAGAAAGAAAGGAGCAGAAATCTCAATCTGAATTCAGAAACCATGTAGAATCTTCAATTTTTCCATCAAATCTCACCATTGTTCATCCTCAGGATTGTTCCCGAGATGCTATTGTCCACCGGGTCCTTCGAGTCCTCTAATGAGAAAGCAGATCACATTCAGCGGCGGACATTTTGATACCTATTGATTTCAATCGGTGGGGGCTCGGTGTCGCACTGGTTAGCACGTCCGCCTCACAGTTAGGAGGGTCCCGGTTCGATTCCACCTCCGACCCTCCCAGTGTGGAGTTTACATGTTTTCCCTGTGCCCGCGTGGGTTTTCTCCGGGCACTCCGGTTTCCTCCCACATCCCAAAAAACATGCTTGATAGGCAGATTGAGCACTCTAAATTGCCCCTAGGTGCGAGTGCGAGTGCAGATGGTTGTTTGTCTCTGTGTGCCCTGCGATTGGCTGGCAACCGGTTCAGGTTGTCCCCCGCCTACTCCCCGATGACCGCTGGGATAGGCTCCAGCACGCCCGCGACCCCCATAGGGACAAAGCGGTACAAAAAATGGATGGATGGATGGATGGATGGATGGATGGATGGATGGATGGATGGATGGATGGATGGATGGATGGATGGATGGATGGATGGATGGATGGATGGATGGATGGATGGATGGATGGATGGATGGATGGATGGATGGATGGATGATTTCAATCGGATGCTGGTCACATACCGTTATCGACAGCCTGGTTCTGCAAAGAGAGTGGAAAAATTTAGATCGGATGGAAATGTAGCGCAAGGTACATGCAAACCAAGAACAGCGCAAGGTTCTCCTTGAGTATTTTGTTGTTTATAAACCATTGACTGGCAACCGGTACAAGATTTTTAGACAATCTGCCTTTCAATCCTGAGTCAAAGGACTGACCAAGGTCATGAGGTCATGAACCTCACACACCGTTCCACTTGCTAAAAAGTAATTTTACAGTACTGGTACTCACCCATTCCGGTCGTGCTTGGCAGAGTGCGACAAGCTGCAGCAAAAGAAGGAACGTGATGCTTCTAAGATCCATGATCAGGAGTGCGTGAGACTCGTTCTCCTTCTGGCAGAAGTTGATGATGATGATGGGTCAGGAGCAGGTTTATATGCAGGCATTCAAGGTGTGTCCAGTATTCTGAAGTCCTAAACAATCGGAAGTTTCCCGCATGCCTCGGCCAAACATTGGCACACTGGGACAAGCTTCTTAATTGTTTACGGGCGGCTTAGGGTCACCTTTCAGATGTGGCGAGAACCCGTTGACTTCCAATGTGACGAACATGGCGGCTCAAACGAACCGTCTTTTCCTTTCTGCCTGTTTTAATGCCACCGATAGCTTGAGAGTTTCCTGTAATGTGACTGGCAAGCTAGATCACTTCTGTATGCTGATGAATAGCAATCATAAATTCAATCAAGAAAATAAATAGCATTTGAGAGAAATGTTGGCATTTGCAGCCCTGAGTGCAGCCTTACCTTTTGTCCTAATGGAAAGCGTTGCAGGGATGCTGCATATCTGATCGCTCCATTAGCAGCAGACACTTTTACAATTATGGCTTTTGTATTCCTTTCTTGGCGCCATTAAGAGCAAGTTGGCTGCTGCAGAATTATTAAAGACGACGACAGTTGATCTAAAGCGGCAGGTTGAGTTGTTCATTCATTCTTGATACTTCTCACAGCCCATCACGGAAATACATTCCCAAATTGTGGACAAAACTTGTTTAGTGAGACGCCTGTTGGTCTTTATTGTCCCGCAGGCTTCTTAGGCAGCGTGTCTACCTCTGCAGTTTTTACCGCAGGGAGAGTCCAGTCGACTGTAAACTCTTTTTAGGATCCGATTTCACACATCAAGGTCGGAAGCTTCCTGACTCGGATACCATCGAGGCGGCTTTTTATGAGACGTCTTACATCATGATAATGTTTATGATCATGGGGATCCAGGAATTTGTGTGTGTGTGTGTGTGTGTGCGCGCGTGTGTGTGTGTGTGTGCGCACCTATTGCTCATTGAGGCCCAGATGGACTGCAGACAAAAGCTTAACAACTCCTCCCTGACATTATTTTATCAGGACTTTTGCACATGCCTGGATTTGTGTGTGTGCGTCCGTGTTGCTCCACGAACTGTCTCATTTCCATTGTTTTCTCTAATGAAAATGTATCCTTAAACAAATTGTACCACCAGTCACCACCAGTGGACTCTACAGCAACTGCCTTGTGAGTCAGAAGACCTTGAGCACTGCTCCATACAATTTCTGTATTCTTATATGCCAAGTACACAAACAACTGTATGTTTTGCACCTCCGTTCTTGCAAGGAACGAGCTTGCATGGAGTTTGTCAAATGTTTGTGCATATCGAAGAAGAAGCCGAGGTTCCTCACACACGGCAATTTAGTTCCACATGGCAAGTAATTGTTGGCTATCATATGTCGGCGTCCTCGACCAGCGCAAACGCTTCTTGCCGTCCAATCCAAGCATCATATTTGTGATGTCTCTTTGCTGCCACCATAATTACGGGATCTCCTTGGTCAGCAGCCCAAAGATGTTGCCGCTCCGCTTTGTTGTCGTTGTGGTGGTGGGGTTGCTTTTTTTTTTAAATACCTGATGTTGCCATGGCAACTACTGGAAAAGAATGTCTGTGCAGTATATTGTGGAGTTCACAATACATATACGATCCAATCTTATTCTATAGTTTTGGATCTGTCTGTCCGTCCGTCCGAAGCAGCAAACATAGAACATAGAATAAATCAGTACAATTTTATGGAACAAATTTCCTGTATGTTGTAAACATAGATCTGTGTTTGTGATCGTGTTGAGCCCAGCAGAGAAGACCTTGCTGGCCCCGAAGGCTCGCCACAGCCGCTCCGCTAATAGCGATCAGAAACTCGGTCTTGCACCCGCACAGCGATCACATTGATGGACGAGGTGTCAACGGCATGACGGTGATGACGAGGTAAAGTACAGCAAGAGGGCGTGACGGAGAACAGGTTTAATTATCATCCCCTTTTACTTCTCTGGGGCTCAGTGTATTTTATGGATGGCGGGAGCGGCGGGCGCCGGGATGCGGGCGATTATTGGTTGCCAGCAAGGCGCTGCTGATGCATCAGCTGTACATCAGCCCTTTTATTGAACCGCCGTGACTCATCCGCATCCACAGCCCACTCTTCACATTTAAAAACAGAGATCGCAAAATCTTATTTCCAGGGCTAAAAACCACCAATGTAAACCCCTCGAGTGATTGACATTATCTCACTCGCAAACTTTCAAATTAAAACACTTAAATATTAGTGTAACAGTAAATCATCACTGTGTAATAACATATGCTTGTATATTCTGCAATTTTATTCTTTTGCGGTAAAAAAAATTCTATCTTTGCCTCCTCTTTATAATACATCTTTGGTGAAGCAGTATGTGGCTCATTATCCAAAGCAATATTAAGTGTGAACAATAGGATGTTTGTGCTCATGTGCCAGCTCCTATTTGGTTAAAAATTATGTGGCTCATTAATCAACAATGTACAGTATTTGCACTGCCTTCACTGAGTAACCGTAAACAATTACAAGTCTGTGTCTGCCCCCGTCAATCTCAGAGTTTTATATACATAGTAATAAAGAGAATATTACTACAACCAAGCGAGCTGGCCTCGATGACATTCGAGGCCAAGTAACATTGTTCATGTTTATGTTGCTCATCTCTTTGTTTGCCTCACATGCTAATGGTAGGTGTCACAATGCCGCCTGATGTGTCACGTTGCGCAACGCCAGAGCCACGCCAGCGCGGCTGTCTTTGCGAAGTGCTTAAAGGGATTAAATGTAACATAAAAATAAAGGGGTTGTGTTGCCGTTTGAGTTTATTAAGATTTGCTTCATAATCCAAATTTTTTAACAGTGTTTTGAGATTTTTTTGGTTTGTTTTGATGGCAATTTTTATGATAATTACCAACCAGTTTGTATGTTTATTTCCTTCAAATGCATAAAAAAGTTGGATTTACGGGCAACTGCGCTTTATGTTCAGTGAGGAATAATAGTGTTGTGAGCTGCAGCCCCCCCCCACACACACACACACAAAGTCACATACTGTATCTCCAAGCCAAGGCGCCCCCGTCAGCCATGCACCGCTGTGGCCATTGATAGGACAATCAGCTCACAGGGGAGTCACCGACGTCCAATCGAAATCTTCACGAGCTTGCCAGATATTCTCCCTTCAGTGAGCAGCCACTAGTTTGGCCCTATCAACTGACAACCGCCGCTTTGGATGCCATCCACGTTTGGACTTTATCCGTCCCCCGCAGATGTCTGATTAGTGTAGCGTAAGGGAGTACGGAGCACTGCCGTGTGGCAGCACGGATGGGAGAACTGGGCATGTGGGGACGCTATGGTGGAACTAACATCCAATTGGGTTGACAACTGTGATGGAAAATTACCCAAGAGGCTGTGGTTGCCTATCAAGGAACGAGGATAAATCCAGGAGAAATCTGGAAGCCTCGTTTTTGTGCCGAAGCGTCCAAAAGCGACGTCACGGGCTTGCCGTCCCACGCGCCTTATAAACGTCTCTGTTCTCGCCGTGATGGATGAGCCGAGCTGATAGCGCCCGGCTCGGATCCATACCGAGTCTCATTTACAATAACAGAGCCGAGGCAGAGGAGTGCAGGCGAGTGCATTACAGTGCGTGATCAATAGCGCCTGACAAGGCCTGATGTAATAATATGCATGTGCTGCCGGCAAGACGTTTTAACGCATGCACGGGGCTACTCTCCATTAGGGAGAAGTGCTCACGTGGTGACAACTCAGAGACAAACCATTCATTTCATGTCACGTTCAAGTCAGACACCGAGAGCCCAAAATTACGAAAGGCCTACTTCCTCATATAATGGTCCCAGGACGGTTAGATGCAAATATGAAAATCCAGTGGTCAGGTAATAATTAATGATAATAATTCATTAAATTTGTATAGCGCTTTTCAAAAACCCAAAGACGCTTACAGGGAAGAAGGCAAAGACAATGGGATAAAATTAAGACGAGGAAACCAATTATGGGTAGGGGAGGTCATAGGTTTGAGAGAAGAGGTAAGTTCTTAGACGAGACTTAAATATGGGGAGTGTGGGTGAGTAACAGACAGACTGAGGGAGAGAATTCCAGAGTCGGGGTGAAGTGCAGGAGAAGGCTTTTTCCCCAAAGGATTTGAGTTTAGATTTTGGGACTGTCAGACGTGAGGTGTTTCAGGATCGGAGGGGGCGGTTGGGACAGTAGGGGACAAGGAGGTCGGATAGGTAAGTGGGAGCCAGGTTGTGGAGGGCTTTGAAGGTGAGGAGGAGTATCTTGAAGATGATGCGCTCCTCAATGGGGAGCCAGTGAAGAGAGCGGAGAACAGGAGTGATATGTTCACGGGACCGGGTGTGGGTAAGGAGACGGGCAGCAGAGTTTTGGACTAGTTGCAGTCTATGGAGTGAGTGAGCAGTGATTCCAGTGAAAAGGGAGTTGCAGTAGTCAAGCCGGGATGAGATGAAGGCGTGGATGAAGGATTCAGCGGCAGGGAGAGAGAGGCAGTGCCGGATTTTGGCAATGCGTCGGAGGTGGAAGTAAGAGGTCTTGACAACTGAGCTAACGTGAGGGTGAAAGGACAGTGTGGGGTCAAAAATAACGCCAAGGTTGCGTGCCAGGGGGGAGGGAGTGATGTTTGTGGAGTCGATGGTGAGTGTGATGGATCCAGTTTTATTAAGGGAGGATTTAGTGCCTATGAGGAGGAGCTTTGTTTTATCACTGTTGAGTTTGAGAAAGTTGTGGGACAGCCATGTTTTTATTGTAGAGATGCAGGTTTCAAAGTGGGTGAGGGAAGGGTTATGGGTTGGTATGGTGCGTATATAGATCTGGGTGTCATCAGCATAGCAGTGGAAGTCCAGATTAAGTTTGCGGATGACATTACCAAGAGGAAAGAGGTAACAGATGAATAGGAGGGGGCCAAGAACTGAGCCTTGGGGGACCCCTTGTGTAACTGGGGAGAGGATGGATGTGTGATCGGACAGAGAAATGAACTGGTTTCTGTTGGTGAGATAGGAGGTGAGCCAGTCGAGTGCAGTGCCCTCAAAACCTAGTTGGCGCATCCTTTAGAGGATGATGGAATGGTTCACAGTGTCAAAGGCTGCGCTAAGGTCAAGTAGTAGTAGGATGTTGAGGGCACCAGAGTCAGCGGAAATGAGGAGATCGTTGGTGACTTTAACAAGAGCTGTTTCAGTGCTGTGAAGTGGGCGGAATCCGGACTGGAAGGGTTCATAGAGGTTGTTGGACTGGAGATGGGTGTGGAGTTGGGCGGGGACAATGCGTTCAAGGATTTTGGAAAAGAATGAAAGGTTGGAGATGGGACGGTAGTTGGAGAGGTTGAGTGGGTCCAAGGTGGGCTTTTTGAGGACGGGGGTGATGGCTGCAAGCTTATAGACAGTGGGAAAGTGGCCGAAGGATAGAGACTGATTAAAAAGGGTGGTGAGGTAAGGGAGGAGGACAGGGAGGCAGGCTTTAGTTAAGCTCGTTGGAAGGGGGTCGAGAGAGCAGGTGGTTGTCTTGGACGCGGTGATGATGTCTAGGATGGTGGAGGAGTCGACAAGGGAGAAGGCAGTGAGAGAGGGGAAGGGCGGGAGATCGGGAAGGGGGGGGGGGGCAGGAGAGGAGGGGAGGTGGGGGAGGAGGAGTTGTTGATGGTGACGGTCAGAGAACTGTTGATTTGGGCAATTTTGTTGTTAAAGCTGACAAGGAAGGAGTTATAAAGGGCGGGTGAGGAGGGTGGCTTGGTGGCCGGTGGCTGGAGCAATTTGTTGACGATGGAGAACATTATGCGGGGGTTCCGGTTGGTGTTATTAATGAGAGATGAGAAGTAAGCAGATTTGGCAGCAAGAAGAGCATCACGATAGGAGGAGATGTGTTGTTTAATGGTTTCAGCATGAATGGTGAGCCGGGTTCTTTTGTAGAGGTGTTCGAGTTGACGGCCAGTTTGTTTCGTGGAGCGGAGTTGCGGGGTGTACCAAGGGGCAGAGTTAGTGAATGTAACAGAGGAAGTTTTCCAGGGTGCTATGGAGTCAAGGGAGTCAGAAAGGATGTTGTTGAGCATGGTGGCAAGGTCATCAGGGGAGGAAGAAGTGGGGCCGGAGGGAAGGGCAGAGGATAAGAGCTGGCAAAGCGTGTTCGGGTTTACAGTCTTGATGTTGCGGTAGGAGATGGTGCGCTTTGTGGAATTATGAGGCCAGGGTAGAGGGGCGGAGAAGAGGATGCAGAGATGATCAGACAGTGGAAAGGTGAGAGGACGGGGGTTAGATGTGAGTGGAAAGGAGGAGCATACTACATCCAGGGTGTGGCCTTTGGTGTGGGTGGGGAAGTTGATGTGCTGGGTGAGATGAAAGCAGTCCAGAAGGGAGATGAAGTCAGACGTCAGTGGAGCAGTTGGCTGGTCGATGTGGATATTGAAGTCACTGATGAGCAGGAGGCGATAGGAGACAATGGTGAGGAGTTCAGAGAGTTCAGAAAGAAAAGACGGATGTGACTTTGGGGGGCGGTAGATAAGTCAAAGTCAAAGTCAAAGTCAAAGTCAGCTTTATTGTCAATTTCTCCACATGCCAAAGACACACAAAGAAACCGAAATTACGTTCCCCCCTATCCCACGGTGACAAGACATGGCCCACAATAGACAATCAAGTAAACAAGTAAACAACAACGTGCTGAATAAATAATGAATAAATAACACAACAAATAAATAAATAAGAGGACCAAAAAAGGAGCAAGTGAGCGTACAGCAGACAGTCCAGAAAATAGCGCAACAGTGCCGCACGCTACGCAGAAGGGGGTAGCGAGTTCAGGGTCCTAACAGCCTGAAGAAAGAAGCTGTTGGCGAGTCTGGTGGTGCGGGAGCGCAGGCTCCTGTACCTCTTCCCAGAGGGCAGAAGGTCAAACAAAGAGTGAGCCGGGTGACTCACATCACTCGCAATCGAGGTTGCCTTGCGGGCGAGATGGGAGGTGTAAATGTCCTTCAGGGAGGGGAGCGAAGCACCAATAATCTTACCAGCCGTATTCACTATGCGCTGCAGGGCCTTCAAGTTCTCTTCAGTGCATTTACCACCCCAGACAGCGATGCAACTGGTGAGGACGCTCTCAATGGTGCCACGGTAGAATGTAGACAGGACTGCCTGAGGAGCACATACACGCCTGAGCTTCCGCAGGAAGTACAGGCGGCGCTGAGCTTTCTTTGCCAGTGACGAGGTGTTTGCGGACCAGGAGAGGTCCTCACTTATGTGCACCCCCAGGAACTTGGTGCAGCTCACCCTCTCCACCACCGTCGATGATCAGCGGCAGGTGTTTTGTGTGACCCTTCCGGAAGTCAACAACGATTTCCTTGGTCTTGTTTACGTTCAGCAGGAGGTTGTTGTCCCTGCACCACGTGTTCAGAAGGTCAACTTCCGACCTGTACCGAGTCTCGTCGCCCTTCGTGATGAGACCCACCAGAGTCGTGTCGTCAGCAAACTTCACTATGCGGTTGTCGCTGTAGGTCGCAGTGCAGTCATGCGTCAGCAGGGTGAAGAGCAATGGACTGAGCACGCAGCCCTGGGGGGCCCCCGGGCTCAGCGTGATGCTGGCGGAGATTTTGTCGCCAACACGCACCACCTGAGGCCTCTGACAGAGGAAGTCCAGTAACCAGTTGCAGAGGGAGGTACTGAGGCCCAGCTCGTTGAGTTTGCAGATGAGTCGCTGCGGCACAATGGTGTTGAAGGCAGAGCTGAAGTCCACAAACAGCAACCTCACATATGAGTCCTTTCTCTCCAGGTGGGTGAGGGCCGAGTGGAGGGCAGAGCAGATGGCATCCTCAGAGGACCGTTTGGCACGGTACGCAAACTGGAAAGGGTCAATGGTGGGGGGGAGAACGGATTTGATGTGCTCCATGACAAGCCGCTCAAAGCACTTCATGATGATGGGCGTCAGTGCCACGGGGCGGTAGGCATTGAAGCAGGACGGTGCAGGTTTCTTCGGCACAGGAACGATGGTGGCAGCCTTGAAACGCGAGGGGACGATGGCCTGCTGCAGGGAAACGTTAAAGATGTCCGTGAAGACACCCGACAGCTCCCCAGCGCAGTCCTTCAACGCTCGACCCGGGATGTTGTCAGGGCCCGCCGCCTTACGGGTGTCAATAGCGGCAAGCGCCCTCCTCACTCCGTTGGCAGAGAGGCGCAGGGGCTGCTCGTGTGGGGGGGGGGAGTGGTCTTCAGCGGGCAAGTGCTGTTCCGGGCGTCGAAGTGAGCAAAGAAGCGATTAAGATCGTTCAGCAGACGGACGTCGCCCTCACAGCTCCTCGGCGTGGGCTTGTAGTCCGTGACGGTCTGAATGCCCTGCCAAAGGCTACGTGCGTCCTTTCTGTCCTTGAAGTGGGTGGAGACCTTGCACGAGAACGCCTTTTTCACTTCTTTGATGCCCCGGGACAGGTCGGCCCTCGCTGTCCTCAAGCCAGCCTCATCCCCCGCTCTGAAAGCCTTGTCCCTGGCCCTCAGCAGTCTGAGGACAGCCCCTGTCAGCCACAGCTTTCAGTTTGCGCGAGTGACGACGGATTTTGAGCAAGTCACATCATCGATGCACTTCGTGATGTAAGAGTCCGTATACTCCTCTATGTCCGTCCGATCGTTGTAGGTGGCCGCCTGCTTAAACAAGTCCCAGTCAGTGGTGTCGAAGCAGTCACGAAGTGCATCGGAGGCACCCTCAGGCCACACCCGAACCCGCCTCCGAACCGGCCTGGATGCCTTTACCAATTGTCTGTATGCGGGCAAAAGCAAAACGGTGAGATGGTCAGAAAGCCCAAGATGGGGGAGGGGGGTGGCCTTGAAAGCTCCCTTATGCGCAGAGTAGACTAGGTCCAGGAAGCTGTCTCCACGTGTCGGAAAAGTAACATGCTGGTGAAGCCTTGGGAAAACAGACTTCAGGTTGGCATGATTAAAATCTCCAGCGAAGATGATGAAACCGTCAGGGTGCGCCGTCTGCTGTTCACTGACAGCCTGGTACAGTTCACCAAGCGCCGCGATCCTGTCGCCTTCGATGTTGGAAGGTGGGATGTATACCACGACTACCAGAATCGCGGTAAATTCCCTCGGCAGGTAAAAAGGACGGCACTTGATGATCACAAACTCCGCAAGTGGCGACCAGTGCTTACATACCACCACAGAGTCCCGGCACCATTCTTCTCGGATGTAGACGCATATTCCACCTCCTCGCGACTTTCCCCCTCGTACAATGGCACGGTCCGCCCGATAGCACGCTAGCCGCTCCAGATGCACGGCAGAGTCCTAAATGTTGTCAGTCAACCAGGTCTCGGTGAACACGAGCACACAGCAGTTCCACACCATCCGGTTCGTAGACCTCAGCAGGCGAACGTAATCCATTTTGTTGTCCAGCGATCGAACATTCGCCAGAGAAATGGAAGGCACCACCGGTCGGTCTGGGTTGGCCGCCAGCCTGGCCCGAACGCCTCCGCGCTTGCCCCTCTTCTTCCTCCTCGCACACCGTTTCCGACGGCTCCCAACCGGGGGAGGAATAGCGGG
The DNA here is from genome assembly GCF_024217435.2 of Syngnathus scovelli. Taxonomy (NCBI): domain Eukaryota; kingdom Metazoa; phylum Chordata; class Actinopteri; order Syngnathiformes; family Syngnathidae; genus Syngnathus; species Syngnathus scovelli. The sequence continues at coordinate 5,429,043 of NC_090866.1, read as the reverse complement.
CGAGGTCGGCGACGTTTCAGGACATAGCAGTCCAAGCGCCTTTAATGTCGCCGCTTCAAAGTCCAGAACAGCAGTAGTGGAGTTGGGGAGGGAAAAAGCGGGATATTCAAAGGATGAAATAGATGGGAGGTTCAGGTCCAATTCAGTGATGTGTAGGGACTGCTTGTGGAGGACAGCAATACCACCTCCTCCGACCCAGAGAGGCGGGGTTTGGCAATGTAGCTGTAGTTGGACGGAGTGGCTTGGTTGAGAGAAAAAAAGTCCAGGGGCTGTTGCCATGTTTCACAGAGGAGGAGCAGATCCAAGTTATTGTCCAAAAGTAGTTCAAAAATAACTGGTGATTTGTTGGAGAGGGAGCGACAGTTCAGCAGCGCGAGGGAAATGGATGAAGGAGCGGGGCTGGGGGAGCGGAGATTGTTGAGGTTGACAGTACGGGAGGTGGGGGTGATGGGGGACGCGAGGTAGTCCAGAAAGAAGGGATGGGTGAGCCATAAGGGAAATGTCTGTTAAAAGATAGTCCAGAGCCACGGTGGATGTAGCGGCGACGGCGGAGGATCCCAGCCTTGTTGGCAGCTGAGGCAGCAGCGTCAGGGAGACGTTGATTATTGTTGAGATGTTGAAGATCAGCAGCAGTGTAGACAATTGTGCGAGAAGTTGGTGGAATGGAAGCCCGGAGTAATAGAAGTGATAGTTCATGGAGGAGATGAGACGTGACAGCAGCTGGGAATAATCCAGATATAATGCTAGAAGTGGCTAGCAGCTGGTTAGCTAGAAGTTGATGGGCAGTGAAATGCATGGAAGCAGGAGTGGACCAAGTTGTGATGTTGGTGGAGTGGCTGGTGATGTTGGTCAATCCCGACTGTACCCGTGCAAACGGCAAGCCCCAGTGCGTCATGGCGGCACACAGCCGAACCACGACCGGCGAGCTCGCAGCGAGCGGGTGCTCCCCCCGAGGACGCCGGCCGAGCGGCCAGAAAGTTGGATTGAGGCTGTTTGCCGAACCAAGAGCGAGCAGCTACAGGATTAGAGCCGGGAGGTAAGCGGGTCCAGTGGTGGGTTGACTAGCTGGCTAGCGTAGCTCGTAATCAGAGGGAGCGGGAACAGAGAGGTGCAAGCGGAGCTTCCAGAGATACACAGTGGGCAGGTGAAAAGGCAAAAATTAGAAGGAAAAACAAAGAGAAAACGGGCACACTTAAAACGGGAAACACAAAACAGATAGGGGACAAACAAATAGCGGTCACGGTTCGGGATGGAAGCGGCAGTCAACAATCCAGACGCCAGCGTTGCTCTAACCCGGAAGTTCTGTCATCCCTTTCAAAAAATGTTGAAAGTTTGTTTTTTTTAGGTGATGGCTTTTGGTGAGGGGTCTTCAACCTGCGGCTCCAGAGCCACATCTAGCTCGTTCAACCTTCTGCTATAACTCTTGTGACTTTGAGAAGTATTTCATTCAAATTGAAATTGCTAAAAAAAAAATAGACATGCAGTGTTCTCTTCACTTTCTTTTTTTTTTTTTTTTTTTTTTTGCTCTTTGGTGGTTTGGATTAGGACTTTGGTTCTTGTTTATTTGCTCAGTAAAATTAGCACAGCTAGCACAACAGGGGGAGGTGTCCTAATTGGTCCAGCAAAATGATATCCATGGCTAAAACACCTGCAATAACAGTGATTTTGTTTTCTTTCTAACAAGCCAGTGTCGCCTCTTTATCTCAATTTATGCAAGTGACCTCATGTGAATCTGTTTTTCTGTTGTGTGCACTTTGCGTTTGTGTGTGCCGCTAAAGGCTTTTTGGTGTTAAAGGAAGTGAGTGGGAGTGACGCTACGACCCAAAATAGACACGATTATGTAAATGAGTCCACATACACAGAGTCAAACCCGCATGTTAGCTGCCATTTGTAACAATGCTATTAAATGGCAGACACTTAATGGCAAAATAACAAGCCACTATTTTACGTCTTACTGTGTTCAAGGCGGCGCTTTAGCCTGCCTTACAGTTCTGAGGTTGGCGGTTTGAATCCAGGCTCTGGTTTATTGTTGCACGTTGCTCAAGTGTGTTTTCTGTGCGAACACGCTTGGAAACAACGCTTAATGACGTCGATTTGTTTCACTGCTATGATCTTGGGTGCAAGAAGAGCCTCTCTCCGCTGTGCAAGCATATCTGCGACTGCGAGCGCATTATTGCGGCCATTATGTGAGCTTAAGCGAGCCGCTGTAAGCTTGTTTGTGCGTAAAGAATATGATGCATGTGTGTGTGTTTGTGTGCGCAGTTTAGGATCATTAATTATGGGTGTTTCCCCTTCCTTCTCCTGCAGGACCCATATAGCGTGCAGCGCAGATTCAAGCTCATTGGACTAAATGGCATTAGTACTTTGCTGGACTGCAGCCCTGGGGTCTTGTTACCAAGCCTCTTGAATTAAGTGGCAGCCTCGCATGAAGCTCCCTCACCGCAAGTCCTTATCGCGCCCGCTAGATACCGACAACCCCCAAGCCGCCCCACCCCCCGTTGGGACCCAGCACTCGGGTATCACAAGGCAGAGAACTTGGTAGAGAAGGGCACAGGATCATGTTGTTGTGTGAAAAGCCCATTGAGTGGAGTCAAACACGACTGCGTCCTCAAATAGACGCCGCGTTCCAATTTATCACCAGGTGCATTGTTCACTTAGATAAGAGCCTCACCTTGATGTTGCACGTGAGTAGCGACTTAAACCATCGCCTCTGTTTCATTCTGAATTCCATGCTGAAAGTGAATGCCGGCTGCATTGTCCACTCACCTTAAACATGGATTATGTTCGTAGCCTGTGGAATGTAAAACTATTTCAAAGTACAAAGAAGTGTCTTGTAACAAAGCTAAAGAGACTCATATATAAAACATCACCCGGAAATGAAGAATGATTTGACAAAGGCCTCGCCCCATCTTGAATCAACATTCCTCTTTATTTATGCATGTCATTAAAGTGCATTCATATTGCATTCATATGTCAACAAGCTCTGAGGGGGTGTAACAGCGTGATTCCTTTCCTGCTGTAGAAAGCGACTGGAAACGTTTAATTAAACATTTTTTAATTAGGAATTTGCATTTCCTGATTGGAAGGTGTGCTATTTTCTATTTTTAATAAGCTTTCCTTGGGCTAAATATGAATACAAAAGGTCAGCCAATGAAATATTTGACCCCAGGACCGGCTAATATACAACTTGGCAACTCTGAGGTCAGGAGCTAATCTTCTCTTTGTCTCCACAGCGCCCCCTACTGTCCGCATCATCCACTCAGGGCACGCCTGCAACGTTGAAGAGGAGCGTCACACGGAACGCGTCTACACCATCCGCGAGGGCGAGACTTTGGAGCTCACCTGCCTGGTGACGGGACATCCTCGACCGCAGGTGAGCCGCCACAGCAAAAAGCTCAGCTCATTCGTATGTTGCATATATCACTCACCCTTGAGCGTGAAGTATCACTGCGTATTGTTGTTGTTTTTTTAGTCGGGGAGTAGCAGTGGCAGCCAATCAGCTCTTTGCGACTTAAATGCCAGCTAACTTAGTCCATTTAGGGACAAATGTCAGCCGTCATTACGTTTACAAATGTTGGCAGGGCGTACACACGATAACCTTTTAAGCACTCGTCCGACGTTGCTTCCAATTTGCTCGCCGGCACGCCCCGCCTCCCGCACGAACCGTGCTGTAAATCTGCACAGCGGCAACCTCATTTGCATTCATTTACATAAACACCCCCCACCACCACCACCACCCGTTTGATCGATAGCCGGCATCCATTCCCCAGCATAGGGAATATTGATTGTTAAGATTCTGTTAGGAAAAAAAGGTTAGGCTTCTTTGTAATTGCTGGTTGGCCAGATTGGTACGAATGTGGATTTTCTTTCTTGACTGTTGGTCTGATAAACAAAAACTTTTGGTCATATTGATGATTTGAGCACTGAAGAAAGACTTCATGAAAAGGCAATGCAATTGCTCGTTGCCTCTTGCACAATCACTCTACCGTAGTCAGGCAAAAGGGTAAACATCTTCATCAGTCATCTATGATTCGGACTGTTCACACCGGATGACTTTTGCTCTTTGGCCGCCACGATCGTTGAAAGAGTCGGCGATGATGAAGCCATCTGCCCTCGTCTCCTCTGGCCTGGCCTCCATCCATTATGTCCACAGGGCTCTGTTTGACTACCAGCCTCGTACAGCCTGCCACCACACAGTGCAAACACTTTCCCTCCCCCTCCCTTCCCGCTTCTGTTTCAATTATTCTCCGGCCAGATTCAACTCACGGTGCCACGGGTCAGCAAGTACAAATAGACCGACCTCTGGCCTCTAAAAATTTCATTTGAGCCAGACTTGTCGGCGTATGTGATCCGTTTCACGAAGTCCCGGAGATGATCGGCCTTCGGCGCCGGTGTCAACAGATGCTCCTTTATTTGAAGACGGTTGAATCGTTCTTATTTGCACGCTTTGCCTTGTAAGCATTCTCAAAGGAGCCACACTTTACCCTCAACCTTCAGTTCAACCCGCAATTAAACGCCTTGGCATTCAAACATGGAAGATAACTACGGCTGGCATTCATCCTCGGTAACCTTCCCTCAATAGATGTTTCTTTTTGGCGCTCAACCCGGTCTCCCTTTCTCTCTCTGTTCAAACGCAGTCTGTTTTGTGTATAGATGTTGCTCGTCGGCACTCAACCCGGTCCGTTTCATCCGCGGTTGATTCAACTCTGTACCCGACCTCGGCCAAAGATATTTCTTTTTGTTACTCTTCTCCCAGTCTGTTTTATTTCAGGCGTTTCTTTTCAGCGCTCTGCTTTTACCTGTTTTCCCGTACTCGACTCAATTCAATGATTCTTTTTAGTAGTCTTGGTCATTTTCATCCGCAATTTTTGGAAATATTTTTAGTCAGCGTGGCTTTTTTGATTCAACGAATTTTCTCTTTGGATCTTTGTAACAGGTTGCACCACTCACTCCACATTTTCCGCACTTCAGCCATCATGTGTTTCATTTTCCTCCCGACAAGTAGGGCATGTTGTGATATCAACATCTCGGTGCCGCAAAGGGTCAGCCGTTAATATAGACCTGTCGTCCCTGCACTCAGGCTCTGTAATTTGCAGCCTCCCTCCCACCTGATCGCTTGATTGTGATGCTCGGCCACGGTGCGGTGAGTGGCACGGACCACCGTGGGCGCCTAAAAGGAAACACGGCGAGCAATTAGGAAAACGTGGCGCGGATGGGAGAAGGGAAGTGTTGCGGCAGGAATTATGGGCGATCCGCCGACGCGTGCCGCAGCATGCCACGCTGGCATAAGAGCAGACACCGGCCGCATTTCAATTAGCTCTCGCCGCGGCATCGCAGCATGCGCGGCCTAAGCTACTGCTAAGACTAATCTGAACGGGCTTGCGCTTTCCTCGTAAGCAAATGTTGATCCTCCTTTTACAATGTCTGAATTAAGTCATCCCGGCGTTATTATTAATATAGATACTTTTTCAAGCCGTGGTTGTCTGTGGTCTGGAGACTTGGCTTTCTATTAAATATATCATGAATAGCTTGTTGAAATGGACTCTAAAAGTTTGTTTTAAAAGCACACAAAATATGTCAAATGTGGGCGTGCAAAAATAGCAAAAAGAAATAATAAAGCGATTCTCTGCTTTGAATCCACCAGCGACTTGAGAGTCAAAAGTGTTTGTGAGAGGGTCAAACTGTTCTCAGCAGGCATCCTTCGAGTCTCCCCTTCCACATAGTTGTAGGTGCTCCCATGACCAAAAGAAAAAAAAAGAATCAAAATAGCTTTAGGCCAAGAGAACTTCACAATTGGGAGAATTCTGCTGAGATCAACACAAGCCGACTTCCTTCCGTATTAAAGATCATTCCTGCTTGCGCGAAAGTGGCATGAAAATTCCTAAAAACTTGCAATTTATGCTGGCAAGTTCAACTTTTGCTGAACTCATGATGTTTCGAACACTTAGCATCGATCATTTGCTGAGTTTGTGCTTTTTTTTTCTTCCCCAACTGCGTGGACTGCTTTTCTTTTTCATCAATTTGAATCAGGCCAAGAGAAGTATTCTCTCTTCAGGGTGCTCATTTAGAACCTTTTTATTTTTAATGGTCGCAGATCCGCTTAAACGTTGCTGTGGGACACGTAAAGTGTGGCGAGAACAGCAGTTTTCAGAAAATGATATTGTGGTGTGCACAGGGAAGTCGGACTTTTCATCCGTGTGCTAGACTCGATACCAACGTTAACCTTCGATAAACTTCACAGCCTGCCATTATCATGTCGCCTCGAGCTACATAGCTAGAATCTGGTCGACTACATTATCAAGTTTGTGGCCACCAAACAGAGTGGCTCCCAGTCCATGTCTACCTCAGGGTGGTGCTGTCAAGATCCAAAACAGCAGCAGCAGCAATTTCCCCAGGTAGCAGCAAATCCCTGCATGCAGCGATATCCATCTGATGCTATCTGCGTGGATGCTATCAGTATGTGGAGATGATGCAATGAGGAAGGATTGGATTCTAATTTGCAGACAGCCAGACAGGCCGGAGATGTCAGATGTGAAGCTCTCCGAGCAAAGCTAATCCATCTGCGGCTTACTTAGGATGAGGCATTGATGCCGGCCGTCTCCGACCCAGCGCGCCTGCCCCTTGGGCCGTCGTTGTCACACTAACCTGTTCACGCTGCATGCTTTAATGAGGACAAGGGAGGGCCTTGATGGAGAGTCTATTACAAGCCAGTGTTAGGTGGGAGCGGGGGGGATATTGCTATTTCACCTTTCATTACACAGCCACGCTACGGGCTAATGGGGTGAAATGCTGAGAGAGCTACGGCCAGGTTCAAAACTTCAAGTTAGGTCAATTATATTCCATAACACCAAATCTGAATAATTCAGCTTGAAACATTCCCATTTCCTAAATTGTTTTGTGTTTGCAGATCCGATGGACCAAGACCGCCGGCAGCGTCTCGGACCGCTTCCAGGATTCCAGCGTCTTCAATGAGACGCTGCACATTGGCAAGATCTTGAGGACGCAGGGTGGCCGCTACTACTGCAAGGCGGAGAACGGCCTTGGCTCACCCGCCATCAAATCTATCCGGGTGGATGTCTACTGTGAGTAAGACCTTAGCGCCCTGAAAAAAAAAAGCTGTTTGTGGCCTTTGAAAATTACTCAGCATCGCAGCTGGCAGCTTGTAACGTTTTACTATAACCTCGCAAAAAAGTGTGGGCTGCCGTTGTTCTGCAGAATGCTCTGCTAAAAGCCATCGTTTTTTTCCATCGATTTCCTCGGCTTCAAGTAGTTATGGGATTTTTTTTTTTTGCCAATTCCAAGCTAGTAAGCGAGTAAAAGATGTCAACAGGTGCAGTAGCGGTTTGGATTCGATGGTCTTAAAAGTCAACTTTTGCTACGCAGGTCTGTTTCGGGAATAGAGAAGACTGAGAAGGCCTTTCACTTCCATCCCCCTTTCAGCTCACTGGCAGTTTGAGGTCGCTCTAGAGACGAGTAAATACAAAGTAGAAAAGCCTTAATTGCATTCCCGACAGAGCACTGGCAGATTAATGCAACATACACCATAATGGAATAAGTCGGCATGTTGGAAAAGGAATTTACTCGACGTGCAAAACGCAGCATGAATAAATGAAAGACATACAGTAGGGAATGGAAATGCACGGTGTCAAGTCAAGTCAAATGTGCGCTGACAGTTTTTGGTTGTCATCTGAAAATACATTTATACTTTATGAGGTCAATTCAATATGTGGCCCCTGTACACGCGTGTACTTCATCCACTCAGAAGTACAACCACTTCTCCCGAGCAACATTGTTTTTTGCTCCCCCGGGGGATAACTCTAATTGATGGGCCTCGGCAGCACGTGCTATTTTTAGCCTCATTGCGTGTACATTTGTTTATTTTATTTTTTTTAATTAGCGCTAAAACTGCAGTTTTGTAGGTAGACCTCCCAACAACAATTTGATACACCAGCATCACATGGTACAATTTTTTTATGGCATGTGGACAAAATTTGACGACTCGACATTAAAACCCGAAACTCGGATTAACGCTCCAAACTCCTGCGCGACCATTTTTGCTTCCCCGAAAATAATATAGTGGAGACATTCTATGACATGTTCATTTTAAGTTGAATCCCAGAGTGATCTTTTCAAATATTTGAAGAGTTTGCCACCCCGCCCCACCTTAGAATCCTCGCTTTTGGTTTTGGCATAATCGCTCCGAAATTTTATTCATATATGCGGCTATTATTAGATCAAAGGCAGCTTCATAAAGGCGTGACTCCCCATCAATAGAATCAAAGGACATTTGGACGGCGAGATGGATGGCAAATAGAGGCGCGATGACACGGGAAGCCATCATTTACGTTGATAACCCGAGCCGGTGGCCCACGGGAGCCCATGATTGCTCCGCCGCCAACTCCGCGCTAACACATTTAGTCCAACAGCGCATTTTCTACCTGCTGACACTTCTGTTGTTGGCGCTCCGTGGGGGATGGTCCTGAGCAAAGTTAATAAAACAAACCGGCCCCAACTCTTAAAACAAATCGATCCAGAGCTTATGGCACTCTTGTTTTTTTTTCCCCTCCTTTTCCTACCAGGGGCTTGTTTCGCCCGTTTTCCTTTAATTTTGTCTGGCGTGCATTTTGCCGCAGTGGCTAATGTTTTGCTGATTGAAGAGGGCTTAAGAGTTGTGCAGACCCAGCGAGCTCATTTCAGGCTCAGAGAGCTCATTGACCACTATAGCTAAAAGAGATTTGTGGCGGCCTACGTGACTCCCCGACGGGGATTCGGTCAAAAATCAAACACTAAAGGACAGAGGGATGGTTCTGGAAGTTACTTTTGTCGGTGTGTTTAATCCACTTGATCTGTTTTATTGGCAGCGAGGGCTCGGAGAGGTTAGCGCACGGCGGCTAAGTCGCGGCTGTCATATTTAGCGCAATGCCGCACAATTCCGACGTCTTAGTGGAAAACAATGTACAGGCAAAGCGCTTTGTTTAGTCAAACAGAACTAATCCAAATGAGGAATGAATATGCTCAGTGCACACGAGCTTAGTACTCAGGGGTTCTTAAACTGATGGTTTAGTCTGGTGAAGTTTTCTTGGCTTAACGCACAGTTTACATTTTTTATAATTTGTGAGTTTATACGAGTGTGTGATGTGAGGGTTGATTCCAAGGCCAAGGCCATTTTAAAGGGAATGACACAAACAGATTCACAGTGAATGAAATTTTAACAGTAGCAAGCATAGTTTATTTTTTAACAACACGTCAAGTGATTCATTTCATATTTTGTTTTTGTTGAAGTGAATGTGAAGGACGAAAAGTTGACGATCCATCAACGTCGTCTTTTGAAACTGTTGACTTTTGTCATCACGCCCAAAAAAGAACCAAAACAAATATTGGTCGGCTTTTTATCTATGAACCACCAAGTCAAGATCATTATTATCTTTTTGGGTGACAGCAGCATTCATCTTATCCTCGTGGCAAAATAAAAGTACCAAAACAAAAATGATCACCTGTTAAACTTCTCATAAGACCTAATCCATTTTATTAGTATTGGTTTTCATTTGTACTCACAGACTCGAAGAATCCAAAATATCGGCTGCCTGTCTTCAAAAAGACACACACACTCACACTCACACAGACACACACGCACGCACACACACACCAGGCCAAATAAAAGGAGTGTGTCCACTGGCGTGTGTTTGCCTTCCATTAGTGGAGTTTACGGAGGAGCTCACCAAAGATGTTTATTCAGGCGTCGCTTTATCCACTTTCAACGCTACAACTTCCTCTGAAGCTTGTCCCCCGTTTACTACGCGTGTGTGTACTGCATTCGAGAGTTTGAGCATGTGGGCGGAATATGACAGTGACTTGCCATCAAATATTCAAACTTTGATTATAATTCAAGTTTTAAAATTCTACCCCCAAACTCAGTTTCACTTAGCTGGACCGTACGGATTTTTTTTTTTTTTTTTTTGCAGACACTATCCCGTTCAAATTTTCAAACCTGTTGCAGGAATCAACATTTTTGACAGTCCTGCCAAGCCGCACCTTCAGAGTCTCCTGATTTATGCAGACAACGATGCTTGCAAAGTGTCTCTTAAGTGCTTTCGGATGTAAATGAGGGCAGCGTGATAAATGCGACGGCGTCCAGGAGTGATCGGAGCCTCATCGGGATGCGATTGCGCAATGGATCGCTGCATTGCACGTACATTATGGAAATGTTTGCTTAATGGAGGTAACGGCGCTTCACAACTGCCCATTAGTCTCTCGAAGACTTATCAGAGGATTGTCTCGACCTCACCTCCTCTTTTATAATTGACTGTGTTTGTGTCCGATATGCTAATGAGATTAACTCCCTCATTTGAATTTTTTTTTTTCCTTTGGGTTTTTGCCCTTCGTTTGTTCTATTCGCATTTTGTTTGGCCTGAAATGACTCCAAAATACTTTCTGGTTGTTGCTACAGCATGCACTAGATTTGCCAGCATTTTCAATCGAATGCTACTAAAATATGGACATGAGACCTTAGCTGTATCTCTGGGTTTGTTTACTTGCATTGTGTCACATATGCTTTGTGTTGCTGCCATTGTGTTTTCTTGCGTGGATGCATTAGAGAGGAGATCAGGGGAGACAGATGCAAAACCGAGTGGATGAACACAAGATTCATTACGCCCAACACACACACGCGCACATGCACACACACACACACACACATACACACACAAACGCACACACACACACACACACACACATGCATTTGTGTAGCAGGTGAGGGCCTAATTATTCCCTCATCTCCTTCAATGGGAGGAAGAGAGGTTGACAAAGTCTGTTCACACACACATATAAACCTACGCTCACACAGTATTTCTTCATGGATAGCAAATATGTACCCCCCAACAAAAAAAAAAAAATCAGTCTGGATAAGGCTTCAGCAGCATTTGCTTGATAAATAATTACAAGCTAGTCATGCTCACTATACTGCATCGTAACTTCATTGCAAGTGAAGCAGTAATACTCATCCGTGTCGTTCCGAGCCATAAAGTCCGGACCAATTAAAAGCGCATAAAAACCTTGCCGCCTTTTGTTGGTCAACATAATCTATTTGATTATGCACCCTAATGGAATAAAAGCACATTTAGTGGACGGTCGCGAGGCTGACTGGTGATGTGCAGAATGGTGCTTAAAGTGGAGCAAATACTGCTTTGTTTGTAAAATGCTGCATTTGCACTTGTAATTGTAAATGTACTTAATTGAGGCAGGAATTTACTGTATGTGAAGGAGGCGTTCATTTTTATTGGTTAGGTACTTACCGCCATATTTTGAGATCCCGCCCATTACTCCTCGGAGAGCCCCGTCGTTCATGCGGACTGTTACAAAACACATCCATCCGCAAGCGGGAGGAGTCGGTGATTGCCCAAATAGAGGTCAGCGTTGGCGAGATGGAAAATTACCTGCTTGGATTCATGTCTTCCATCAGCATGCCAGAGGAAGTTATAGATCACTAATAGTGCTCATTAGCCTTTCGACCAGCATGGTCGTAATGCATTCGAGCCCCACACACACACGCACACACACACACGCACACACATGCACACGCACGCACACACACGCACACAGGTGGTCGCTGTATCACATTTCTGATTACAGCCATATGATTCTCTAAGCACCAGTCTGTCCGATGCCATCTTTTGTCATCTTTAGTCGGTCTCCGGTGCGCCTGAGCACGTCGTCTAGACGTATTCATTAAAGAGTAGCCGAATGGACCGTTGAGCAGAGGGCACTCTTGCGTTAGCTTCCTATTTACAGTATCTGCAAAAGTGTTTTGCTTGCACTGGTGCCAGAGGTTCAAGTCCGTCACCGTTTATTGGATCAGTCCGACTGTGAATTGAAACTTTTTTACGATAGTCAGCGACATACTCGACTGCATCTTTTTGAACATACCGCCATATTTTGTCGATTATCGCCGTATTATGATATTGACCCATCTGTAGCGGAATGCTTACGATTGACAGAGTCCGATTTGTGTTCTTTATTCCAATCCATCTAAGCGGATAAGACGAGAGACACAAGGATATCAAAGCTGAAGAAAAAGGGGGGGGGGAATATTGTATGAGAAGAACACCCAAGAGGTTCCAAAGGAAGAAGTAGAAAAAGGTTTCCTGTTGGCGTGGTGCTTTATGTGCCAGTGTACACCGTACTTGAAAGGGATTTTTGATGTGATAATGAAGCGCCTTTCCTGAGTCCTTCATCCCAACCTGTCTGTCTATTTGTCCAACAAATGTCTTCGTAGGCCCGTTAAGGAAAAAAACGTGCTATCCCGAAATGAAATTTTTTTTCTTCATAGGTACGTGAGTACCATTAAAAGCGACACGGACACCTTGTCTTGTTCTCCAGAATATCAGGCAGTCCAGGCGTGACTTTCATAGCTAATTGCGTTCAGGCAGCAGCATCCTTCCATGGCGGTTCATGGGGGTGGAATTTTGTATGAAACTCATCAACTTTTTAATCCACCGCAAACATTTCCATATTTCAATATTTATCTCTCCCTCGCTCGCTCTCACTCTCTGCAAGCATCCACTTCATCTTTAGCCCTGCTTACTTTGCTCCGGGCCAACTGATAATCATACACATGAAAATAAGGAATAATATCTTCTGCAACAATTCTTAATCGGTAGGTCGGGACACAAAGTTGAGTTGTTGACCTATTCTGGGGTGGCTAAAAAAAATTACATTCAATTTGAAGGCATGCTCTGCCTACATTATTAGTCAAGTTAATTACAAAAGTGTGTGTTTGTTGCAAATGGCCTACAGGAAACAGACGGGTAAGTGAGCAGGCCAGGATCTCTGTAATGAATGGTTGTATTTACTTTAAAAGCCCCCATGCCATTGCCCCCCCACCCTTAGTAACCCCCCCCCAAGGTTCTTACCTGAGATGCCCTAATGGATCCCGGATGAAGTATTGACCTACTACTAGATTTTGATTAAGGAGCTGCAGACGCAGAACACGTCTTTAATGAAACGCAGAAATCAGCATTCTTTGACGGAGGCATATGTTTGTTTATCCTCTCCCTTGTGTTGCTTCCCCCCTGCGCTTGGAAAAAGAAAAGTGGAGTTGAAAAGGGAAGCGAGATGGGTTTCTTTGAAAAGGTGCAGATTAGCATGCTAAAGGACTTGATTCTACCGCCCAGTGAGGTGATTACCTTTTCAATCCATCAACCGAGAGTGCCTTTCTGAAATGGCTGACCATTCCGTGTCAACATCAAACCGTGGAAATGCCCGTAAATTCACAAGTGGACTCTGAGCCCTCGAGTCAAGATGTTTCGTATTGTTTGCTCAGAAAAGAATCTTGGGTGATTTGGCAATCGGGATGTTTACAAAAATGTCAATTTTTTGTTTCCAGACCTCGATGACCCGGTAGTGACGGTGCATCAGAGCATCGGGGAAGCAAAGGAGCAGTTCTACTATGAGCGGACGGTTTTTCTACGCTGTGTGGCCAACTCCAACCCACCCGTTCGCTACAGCTGGCACCGCGGCCGGGAAGTGCTGACGCAGGGCTCGGACAAAGGCGTGGAGATTTACGAGCCCTTTTTCACGCAGGTAAGACAGACGCGGCACGCTGCAGAAAAGTCTTTGTCGTCAAATATTTGTAAGATGTTTTTTTTTATTTATTTTTTTAAATGTGCCTTTTGCAAAATGTAAATAGGTTACAATAAATTAACCACGCACAATATGATTTATCAAACCCGAGATGAATGGAAGATTCAAGCTGCAACTGCTGTGCAGGAATAAAATGAGAGGCGACAGGGAAAACTGGCCTTTTCTTCTCTTGTAAACATTTTTGAAATGGCACAAATGAAAATTATGGCGACTCGCTCCCAAAGCATCGGAGTCGGTTGGATCAAAGGTTCACATCCTCATTGGAGATTTGCGGGCCAGGAGGGATCATGGCTGACTAGTTTCAGTGGAGAGGAACCCCTGCAGAGCCCATCAGCATTGCTGGAAAATAGCGGCAGGGCCCATTATTGACTCAAGAGTCATCTCGATGTCTGTATGGTGCCGCGTGACGCATACATTTGCCGCCGCCTACTCAGAATATCCTTCCTCGCTTGAGCATACATAAATATTCATCCATGTGATCTTTGTTGTTTGCACACGTGTCCTCGGCACACATTTGCATACCGCTGTGGTGGTTGTCGTCCGAGCTGCAGGGGGAAACGAAGATCTTGAAGCTGAAGAACCTACGGCCACAAGACTACGCCAACTACAGCTGCGTGGCCTCCGTCAGGAACGTGTGCGGCATTGCCGACCGCAGTGTCATCTTCCGCCTCACCAACAAGACAGGTACTGCCTGCCGCGGTGGAAATGACGTCAACAATTTAATCATGAAGCGCCAGCACGTTCAAACCACCTCGCTCCACCTTGCTCAACAGCCTCGCCGTCCATCAAGCTACTGGTGGAGGACCCTATCGTGGTGAACCCCGGTGACACGGTGTCGCTAGTGTGCATCACCACCGGCGGGGAGCCTCCGCCGCTGCTCACATGGCTCAGCGCCAACGATAGCCTGCCGCAGAGGAGCTTGGTGAAGGGCGACACGCTCACACTGCCCGCCATCACCTCGGACGAGGCGGGCGTTTACAGTTGCCTGGCCAGCAACAATGTGGGCAACCCGGCTAAGAAGTCCACCACCATAGTGGTACGAGGTAAGCGGAGAACATCCAATGGTTTTCAAAATTGGGCCTAAACGAATTGGATCTCTACCCATCAACAAGATCTTTAAGATGATTGTGCATCATGCTCCTATATTGGACCGGCAATTTAAAAGACTCCCCGAGGTCCATCAAGCCGAGTTTTAATTATTGAAATCCCCAGAAAAACAACAACACTCTAAGAAAACTCTCTTTGCGTTGCCGCTTTTCTAAATCCGAGTTGAGCAGATTGGCTGACTTTCATGTTCCTGAACTTGTGCTTTTCCCTGCCGAGAACGCCGCTTTCATCTGCGAGATTACTTCGTGGGGTCGCCTCGGTGCTAAACTAAGCCCGCACGCGGAAGGCGTTTTATTTATGCAGCCATAAAGTCTCTGGCATGAAAATCATATCATACACCAATCACGTCTGATAGTACCCCCCACCCCCCCGACAGATAACCCCTCCACTGTATTGTGCTGCTCGCCATATCACTGACGACTTTAGAGGCCGCCGGCTGATTTGTATTAGACACAAGATGTCAGGCGTCACTGCGGGCAATCGCTGCGGTAAATATTCATTCCAGTCTTATCGATGTGCTGCTGCACACCGTTGAACTCGCATATCGTATTCACGTTATCTCCTTCTTAAATTTAGCCACTCAGCTGGTCACTAAATTAGGTATACTCTGCGCAATCTATAGAGAACAAAGAACGTGTTGAGCCACGTATTTTAAAAGAAGAAAAATAACGGGTTAATATTTTTCACATTTCATGCCTTGTAATTTGAAACACACAAATCTGCGTGTATGCGAGGCTTTATTGAAAAACAAGAAACGCAATTTTCTTGTGCATCTTAATAGCTATTTAACCTTTCCGACTACTGGACATATTTTACTTCATTCGGCGTGGTGCATTCGAGGGTGAAACGGTCCGTATTGGCTTCATTATATATTTGGTTTCCATGCAAATACGACACGTGCACAATGACAAATAGCACCACGCGTGTGCACACACACAAATACACACAAACACTCTGTGGTATCTGGGAAATGGAAATTCTCAAGTAAAATCGCCTTGAAAAGAAACACGAGCTCTAAATTACATTCTGACAGGAACAAACCTTCAGTGATAAATCGCTCGACCTCAGTTTAGCGAGTATCAAAAATTTTCTCCGGACTGACTTTTTATTGTTTATATACAAATGGATACGGTTTCTAGATGCGGTTTCATGAGAGTGCCATTCGTTTTCAGAGTGCGGAGTGTTGAAACACCACATCAAAGCCAAACCGTAAGGATAGCAGATTATAGCAGATTAGCGTTACATTCCGATAAGCGCAATTTAATTGGTTGCTCTGTGAAGTTGATGACATGGTGGCAACGTTGGTGAAGGGGGTTAATATGTCTTTTGTGATGTGTCCATGCGCCACATGCACACGGTGTAGTGTGAAAATGTATTTCTTTAGAAGATACCTGCTTTCCTGCTCAAACCGACCAGTTGCCACGGTAACCAAATCATACAATTGAATATAATTCCTGGTCCTAAGGATGTTTTCATAAAAGCAACTCACCAATTGCTGAACTAGTAATGGGGAAAAAAAAGAAATCACGGTATGTCTCAAGTGAAGCATATCGACACACTTTGTGATAGAAATTGCAAAACGTACGCAGTCAGCAAGCGGGAGCTGACGCCAGCAGCCTGCTGGGAAGGCTGAGGCCCTGGAAGGCTGCGTGGCTGGTGGGACAGTATGGCTACCATCTGCTCGTGTGTGTGTGTGTGTGTATGCGTGTGTGTGTGTGTGTGTGTGCGTGTGTGTGTGTGTGTGTGTCGAGGGCTTCTCAAGGACGAGGGGGATCGGGCGTAACACGTTGAGAGGCTTCAGGGCGACCCTCTGTATGCAAAGTATTCAAAAAAATGTGACAGAGCTCCATGATGCCTTTTGACACATTCAAACGCACACACACTTGCGCTCTACTATGTTGTTTGCAAACAAGCTGTAGCCGATGGAATGCAAAAGGTTTGAGCTGCTTGGCACGACATTTGTTTTTGTTTGGGAGAGGGGGGGTGGCAAGATTTTTCTGTCCACACAAGTTCGCCATGCCCACATTTTGTACTGTAGTATTTGCGAGTTTGAATGCGTGTGGCTTTAAAAGGCTTTGGTGTTCGCGTTGACACAAACGGGTCGGCCTGAAACTCGAAAGCCACGATGGCGACTTTCATCCCTCCGTTAGTGGCCTTGGCTTTGCGAAGCGTCAGTGTGTGTGTGAGGAGGGCGATAATAGCGAGATGAAAGGCGGGCGGGCGCACCTGGCCGATGCCTGTCGACCCAGTTTGGGGTTTAACCTTGAGGAAGGAGGTGAGAGGAACTTCCATCTGGCCTATGAAGAGACCGGTCCAGTCTGGCATGCTGATACCTCCCCCGCCCCCTTTAGAAGAGCTACGGGGTTGTGAAGACGGACTGACGGCAAAGAGTGAGAAAATGAGTCGGAGGGAAAAATGATTCATTCTGTTTGCACAAAAGCCGGACGAATTCATTAGAGTCAGTCGAGGGAAAAACACATTGCAACGTCCTCCCTCATTTGCATGTGTACACATCAGCCGTGCTATTGTGTAGCTGTGTGTGTGCGCTGTCACAAGACATTCCCCCGCGGTGCTGTTGTGTTTCAGCCGTGTGACATGTGCTGCCGTTTCCCCCCTCTTCCTGTGTGATCATTTGACACTCCCCATTACTCCCACAAGCAGACATGGGAAAAACACGCAAGCTCACTGTGGGGACTATTGGCGACAGAAGCGGGATCTCAAAATAGACCCACTATGACTCACCAGCACAATTAGTGTTCCTGTAGAACCTGACACAAGGTTGCCCAATGATGTGGCGCCTTGTGCGTTCTTAAGCTCCTTATGTTGCACGGAAGCATGCTTGGCGACAGAGATGAGATCCACTGCACGTCGTCATGAAGTAACTGTCTTTAGTGCCGATTAATTAGGTAGATTATCACATGTGGTGTCCTGTGTGTGTTCTCCTTGTCATGTCCTCAACTCGTAATGAGGCACACATGCTTTTTTGGTGACAGAAGTGGGATGTCAAAATGGACGTCATATTCTGTTCATTGACAATATTGGAATCGTTGGAGCTAAAATGGGCAAAAATAGAATGAGGAAATATGGATGAATTACTCTCTGTCCAAAAATGGAATAGCTTAAACTAGCTTTGTGTTTAATCGTTGCGGTTTAAAGTCTCAGTTTAGTTTTAGATTAGCTTACTTGAGTTTGTCCAATGTGTGTGCATTGAGGAAAAAGACGTTTTGGAAAATTGTACTACAATCGTCGTAGTCGACGTTCATCTCTGCAGCAAATGGGAAAGTTCTGTTTTCCACCAGACTCCTTATTAAAGATTCATGCGACTTTTTTGCCACAAATTGGTTATCACTTTTTTTCTTTCTCCTAGCGTTGAAAAAGGGTCGCTTCTGGATCACTCCCGACCCGTACCACAATGACGACAACATCCAGATTGGTCGTGAAGTCAAGATCTCTTGTCAGGTGAGATAATGAAAGACATAAGTGGTCAAGAGAAAAATGGTTATTGAAAGTCCAAAGTGTGTCATCACAGGTGGAGGCGACGCCCCCGGAGGAGCTCACATTCAGCTGGCTGAAGAACGGCCGTGCCCTCCGCAGCTCGGAGCGCATGGTCATCACGCAGACGGACACGGACATCTCGCCCGGCACCACCAACCTTGACATCATCGACCTCAAGTTCACCGACTTTGGCACCTACACGTGCGTGGCGGCGCTGAAGGGTGGCGGCATTCCCGAGATCAGCATCGACGTCAACATCTCCTCCACTACTGGTGAGCCTCAGACACCGCCGTAAAAAGCCCCGCCACCTCCCCCCCCTCTCACTCCAGAAATACACTTGCAATACTCAGCCCTAGAGTGACTAGCGAGCAATCGACACCCATTGTGCTGCTCCTTCTGCTGTGTGTACCATGGCCACCAGGGGGCAGTATAATACATACAGACCTCTAATCTGATATAATTTGATTTGATTGGAAAAGAGCCAGTCCATAAGTGATGATGCACATTACAGTGTACAAAGAGGAGCAGATGCGCGGAGAACATGCTAATGCGGCTAAGTGGTCGTGTGAATTGGCTTTATTTTGCATTTCTAGGCTATTTCATACAACTTTTATTCATGGAGTGCCCACTAAATGACGTGACAGCGTGATGCGACTCATCCAAGCAATGTAATAACTATTACATAAAGAAATAATCATTTATTGACGTTTCATTCTGTTAACTGATAAATGGTCTGTGGTATAGTTTCAGTCCAAACTATTAAAAATAGCATTTGAAAAATAATTTTAAGTGGGCGTCAATTCCTCACTTTTCACAGCAGGGCTTGGCCATTCTTCTTATCCGGAGGTTTAGTTTCCCTCCCATATTCCATCTCATGGAGAAGTGAGAGTCATAATGTTCTCATTTTTTGTCAAAAAACAATCAATATTTTCAAGTTATTCCATCTGCACGGTGTTCTCGCTCACTGAACCTCCATTGTCCTCGCATCTGATTGGATGCTTTCACCCGCTGGCTCCGACACTACCGCCTTGCCTGACTAACTTTGTACTCGTGTCAATGGCAACGCATTGATCCACTTTGTATCACAACATCCCGACGCCATTTCTTTTCTTCATAACGACTTTATTCCACACAAAGATGGCAGGCTGTGAAAAAACAAATAATCAGCTGTCAACTGTCTTTGTCGTCTTTTGTGTTAGTTTTTAGCATCAGTCAATCACTTCTCAAAGGGAATTGCGTGGAACAAAAGACGATGATTCGCCGCTCACCTCCTGCAGGCTTTGCGTTGCTGTTGTTGGAAATAGCATCATTAGCATTAGCATTTGTAAAGGGGACTGGAGCATTTGCGTAATGTTATACATTTCGAGCTGCTTAGACGAATAAACAGATTGCGGAAGGAATCAAATCTGACGGCTTTGTGCTACCTAAAGAAAGGAGCGGGATCGAGCCTTGAACTTGATTACTTGTCGTCTTCTTTACCAAGTTGTTGCACATTTTGTCAATAACCTCATGCTACAAAACTTTGTAGAGTTAGCGTTCCCATTTGTATGACATGGAAGACATCTGTTTGAGTTTTCCCCCTTCATATTTGCAGCGAATACTGAAAAGAAAACAATTATTCAGTTTGAGTGTCTTTGCTGCAGAAATGGAGAAAAGCGCTAAAAAGTCTTTGTGGTCTTGAAGCTACGTACAAAAATTATAGTGTCATCATATTGTTTGAAAGTCAAGCCTCAAATAATGAAAATTAGGCCTTTGCAGTGCTAATAAGGATCGTTCCGCCTTGACGAAGGTCTGCTTTTTGCATTCATGTGGCATTGCCGTATGCCTTTTTTTTTTACGCTGAACAAACACAATGCCACTTCTCGGGCGCACCTCACTGCCGACATGAAAGCGGCACGTCGACCTTGGCAGTATAATTATTCTTAGATAATCCTTTGATAATCCCTGCGCTCCAAAACAGCGAGATCAATTGTACCTGCCAAGAAGAAGAAGAAGTTTGCTCATTATCTTTTAAGTAGTGCAGTCTGCGGGCTGCAAATAATGACTGAGAGTGTTGTCGTCAAGCAGAATGAAAAGCTTATTTTGTGCGAAGGTTTAGCACCGCGATGCGCGCCATTCCAAAGGCATACCTACAGTATTTGTTTAGTCTTTTTTTTTTTTTTTTTTTTTTGTGGGATGCTTCCTGAACCTTTTGATGGCAGCAAGGTTATTATAGTTAGTGAAAATTAATAACATCACAAACTGCAAACACATGTTTATTAAGAAAATAAAATAAATATGAGAACGCTTTGAAAAAAAACTAATTGGATCTACATTTTTTAATTTATAAAACAACTGCAATTATAGCATAAATGTCCTTCGTTTTTATCTTTGTTGATTAACATACGTAAACTTTCCGGGTTCATTTGAAATGTATTGATTTTATTATTACTGCGCAGTAGAAGGAAGTTCAGTTAATCTTATCACGTGATGTATAATGTGACCTTCTTACACTCATCACGCCATATTTGAAAAATAGGAACTAATTCTAAAACCAATACAGACAAAAAAAACAACACTCCAACATCAAGTACGGAATTCAAAATGTGAAAGTCAAAATGGAATAAATGCCATTTCCCTGCTGACTGCCTGGAAGGTGCCACATTTTGTGTACCCAAAACGCCTTTTCTCCCGCAGTGAGAAAGCCCAAAATGCAATTAGGCTTCTTAATAAAAGCAATTAAAGAAGATTACGCTGCAGGTCTGTCTGGGATTTGTGGGGGGGGGCTGTTTTGCAGCTCTGGTTTACACAGTCCAAAAGCTGGAAATGTTTCTTATCAAGTTTTTTGATGCGCGCAGATTGCTTTCATGACTTTCTTGCGCTAATATTTGCAAGTGTGACACACTCATTAAAAGCGCTCTTCCCCCTCTCCGACCGCCAGCTAATGCTTATTTATAAGCAGGAACGAGGACATGGACCTCCCCGCTGGATGCTGTCAGGATTAGAGGGACAGCTGAAAAGGATTTACAAGTTCCACTGTTAAAAAAAAAAAAAAAAAAAGATCCCGTAAAGTTTTCACTGGAAGCAGCTAATTAATCCTCTCATTAGCTCTCGTGTATGGATTATTGTTCAATTACTCTCCATTTTGTGAAATATTGTTTGTCTCTGAGCAGGACATAGCTCGGGGATAAAACCCTTTTAATGGCGTGTCAAGTTGTTAACGGCGGATTCTTGACATATTAACACGCAATCAGAACTCCGGATTCCAACAGGGCTGGAAAACCATATTTCCATTCATAACAGTCTCGACAGGAAAAATGCTGCAATGGTGATTAGCCAAATCTGTTCATTCAAATTAGCATAGTAGATCTGTAGCCGTCGCAAGTCTGACGGATGATCGCGAAGTACGTAAGAGGATTCTAAAGTCACCTCTGCCGAAAAAGTCGCCCCATTAGCATCCTACGTGCACTTTAAAGCTCTGGCATCATCCACTCTGGTTGTAAATCATGAGAGTAGCTAAAGGTTAGCATTCCAGCTAACCCATATTTGGCGGCAAAAGACGGGGCTCAAATTGTATTTTATGACATTATTAAAGATGGCGTCACAGTACCATATTGGCCCGAATATAAGACGGTGTTTTTTGCATTGAAATAACACTGAAAAAGTGGGGATAGTCTTACATTTGGGGTCTAGACATTATACTCATTCACAATGCTAGATGGCGCCAGATATCGTTAAAACGAATGCTGAACTTAACTCCCCAGGCCAAAGTGAACCCGTCACGAAAAATAAAAATAGCGGTAGCGCATATTAAGACGTGATAGACAGTTTTTGCGTGATTTGAATGAGGCAAAATAACATGCTTTTTCTCTCAAATATATTGTTATAGTCATTTGTTTCAGATGTACGGTAATTATTTTCGGTATAAAAATTAAATTTGGTGTTCAAAAAGTCTTTTTTCAAACTTGAATCTTGAAAAAGAAGGTGTCATCTTATAATCAGGGTCGTCTTACATTCGGGCCTATACGGTAATTAATGACGATTAGCATTCTTGATAAACCATACTTGCTGACATACTTGAGTGAACTCTGAACTGCGGTCACTCCACAATATTAGCTGCTGTAGTCAGTTTTTGATTTAGCAATTCAGATTTGATGCTCATCACACCACCAGTCGCATGATAGCAGGAAATTAATACCAATCAAAAGCGGAAGAGTGCTTTTGCAATCATCCCTGCTCCAATTTTCATTGCCTTCTATTCCTGTTATTGTTTGTGGACAAGATTGGCACCTGGTGATGTCTTTGCTGCTGTCGTCTCATCAGCTAAAAATAACCTTTCCTGCTGTTTCATTGGGTAAAGTATGGCATGCGGGCTAAATTTGGTCCACTCCTTTCTTTAGTCCGGCCCACCAATTAGTGATATCAAAGTGATATCAAAGGTGCTGCAGCTGTTTATTCAAGAAATATATACGTATATATTTTTAATCTATTCAATTCATTAAATGCTTGGTAAATGTGCTGGAAATATAAAATTAATGTGGCTGTTGAAACTTGCATATTGTAGTTGCGATTTTGAGGCCACGCAAACTCCCGTGGTTTCGTCGAAGGTGCCGAGCATCTGTGCCCACCCCCCCACACACACACACACACTGTCCCAGGAAATCTTACCATGTGACGTGATGCCTTATGTCTAACACACGTGTGACAACCAGACAGCGTTGTTCCTCATCCAGAGAGTCGTTTTTGCGCCACAACCACCTGCAGTTGTACGTCGCGAAGGCGGAGGCGGCTGTACGGAGGCTCTTCTGGGAAATCACCCGCCTCTCCTGCTGGGGGAAAGCTGACAGGAAAACATGAATAAGAAACAGGCTTCCTTCCCTCGTTAACCGCTGTCGATAGCCCCTCAGCAATGCGGCTCGCCTTCCAGATAAGACGCGGAAAAACAAAAACAAAGGAAGTCAGACGTCGCATTCAAGCTTGACGGCTGCATTCTTATAATAACTTAAAAATGTCACGTTATTCATTTACAGGAATAAATGTATTAACTAGTTAGCCATCAAAACACGCTGCTGTAGTAGAAGTTAAGTGTAATTCTCTATAGGAATTAGAAGGCGACGACTTGGCTGCTTAGATGGGCTGCTGTAAGATATGAAATAAACAAAAGCTGTGACATCTGTACGTCTGTATCGCTGTCACTTTGCTACCTTGTGAACAGCGAGCTGACAATGTTGCTTGTCTCTCAACAATAAAGGCGGCAGCTAGCTTGCCGCCTCATCGGGCTGATGTTGCACATAAAATAAACAGAAGTCAGCGCCTTTATACATGCGTGTAACTACGACAATAATGGTGCCTTGTGAGCACGATAATGTCGGGCTTCTTCTCAAGAAGCAACGACACTGCCGCCTCTAGTGCATGCTGTAAACATGTGAAATGAACCTGTATGTCTTCTCATCACATGCGGTGTGCCGAGCATAGAGCTGGAGTGCACTGTTGCCATGGAGACAAGGAGTGATGTCACAGACCAAATAAATGGAGCGACAGGATGACGGGATACGTGTCGAGCTCAAAATGGCTCTGATCACTTTGTGCAGACACGTTGTGTGTTGCGTATTGTTTCCAGGCTACATAATGCAGACTCGGATGAAACGTGCTGCCTGAGTTTGCCATAATTTGCCGGCTAATCTGTGCTCAGAGGCCTGGTGTAATGATGGCCACCTGTCTGGTCTCTTGCCACTAATAGCTACAACGGGTGCAGGAGTCTAACTGTTCACCCATTGGCTGCTGGGAAAAGTGGACGACATGTTCTAACGTGTGTCAGATTAAAATGGCTTTGCCAGCAGCAGGGCTTCATCTATAGAGTTAGCCATTCTGTATTTGTCTGGATGGATGGATGGATGGATGGATGGATGGATGGATGGATGGATGGATGGATGGATGGATGGATGGATGGATGGATGGATGGATGGATGGATGGATGGATGGATGGATGGATGGATGGATGGATGGATGGATGGATGGATGGATGGATGGATGGATGGATGGATGGATGGATGGATGGATGGATGGATTTTCCAGCTGCTGACATTACTGAGAGTTTTAGTGCATCACTCCATTGTTTTCCCAACATGCTTGGCTCAGGTCCAATGTTGACGGAGCGAGTGTCAGCACACCGACCAACACCACAAGGCAGCCAGCCAGATTTTTGTCATTCTGTGCTTGGACGCCACAGATCGCTCAGCTTTCCAGAGCAGTCCGCAGGTGGCCGGACGCCACGCGCCAAATGAATGCTAGTACTAATCCGCCTCGCTGCGGGGTATTGGCGTATGACTTTTTTTTTTTTTTTTTTTCACTTGTCGCCGCGGCGCTCGCAGCAAAGTGTCGACACAAAGTGGCTGAAATGAGTTCCCTCCGGCAGCTGGATTTGAATTTTCTGATTTTTATTACCGACAGTGGCTCACTTATAATCATTGCTTGACCCCCTTGTTGCCGTGGCGACCGCTCACATACAGCATATTTGCCTTTTCCCAGCGTCTTCAAAATGTCACTGGTATTCGTCATTCCCTCGCCAGTCACCCTCAGGCGCATCGCTCAAAATGAAGATTAAAATTACCATCAATGCTGCAGCGGCTGTTAGTGTTTTAATTGCAGGATTGGACAGCCGGCAGCACAGTGGAATAGTGATTAGCATGTCTGGCTCACCGTTTGTTTGGAAGCAAATGTGATGTACCTTGATTCTCTAGCCCAAAGTCAGCTCAGATAGGCTGAAGCTTAGCCCTGACCCTAATGAGGACAAAAATGGAGTAATGGATTGGGCATCTCTCCAAGATTACAACCACAGACAAGACTCGAGTTTACCCCACACCCCCCCACCCCCAAACGGATTGCTGTCCATTTCATCACATCGCAGCGTTAAAGGCCAGCTCAACCGCCATCCAGCCACTCGCACTCTTTGGGCAGTGATGGCAGCCATCCGAGAATCATCGGGAACGACGTGTGACACTGTTTCATCAGCGTCGAGGACATTTTCACTCCTTCTCTGGCTGGCTAGCTGGCAGTAAGCTATTTTGGGAGGCGCACTTGTAAAATAGGCTTGGATTCTGCTTGATGGTTTGAAGTAGGGAAAAACACATCCACACATATGAACACACATGTATACACGCATGCACACACACACAGCACTCCAGGAGCCAATGCTATTTGCCAGGTTTCCTAATTAAACAAATTAATTTGGCCACGCATGTATGATGAGGAAACAGACCCAAATTTAACCTGCAGCCTTCCTTTATAGACACACAGACACACACACGCACGCACACACATGAACAGGTTATGAATTATTATTCAACAGCAAGAGATGTTTCAGTTTATTACTTGCAAGAAAGGTCATTATGCAAATGTGCTTTTGGTACTTCGATTTCTGTGGGTTTGTGCATTGAGTGGTAACTGAGCTTTGCTATTTGTGTTGTTGAATGCAAAGCTAACTTTGGGAATTTAAGTGAGCGTGGCTTTAGTTCTTCTAGCACTTTAGTGGTTTGTGGTTCTTATTGGTTTATCAGCTCTTCATCGCATTGTTTTGATTTGCTTCCGTCCTCACTCGCTACCTGTGAGTCACTAACCCCCTTCCCCTCATTCGACCGTCAACCTGTACCACGCCCGCTGACTTTCTAGAGCCCCATATCAGTCCCTCCTCTGTTTTTCTCTTTCTTAGTTCCCCCCAACTTGACAGTCCCCCGGGGCAAGTCCCCCCTGGTGGCCCGCGAGGGCGACACGGTGGAGCTGGAGTGCCTTGTTTCAGGGAAGCCCAAGCCCATCATCCTGTGGTCGCGGGCCGACAAGGAGGCGCCCATGCCGGACGGCAGCATGCAGATGGAAAGCTACGACGGGGCGCTGCGCATCGTCAACGTGACGCGGGAGATGACCGGATCGTACCGATGTCAGACCAGCCAGTACAACGGCTTCAATGTCAAACCCCGTGAGGCCGTGGTGGAGCTCATCGTCCAATGTGAGTGCGATATTCCGCTTTGTATACACTACACTTTGTGAACGTACATGTATAAAACGCACCAAATTTGCGTGATAGGGTATGCAAACTTTTCAAGAGGCGACATCCAACAATTTGGAAACTTTGAATTTATTTCCCAACAGTTTTCATTTGCTATTCATGTATGGAGATTTGGATTAAATATTTTCCGAAGATGAACGTCCAGGGATTTAAAGCAGCGGCTGGGAAAATAAAAATGAGAATGGGAGATGGCGATGGGGAGTAGATGAAAGGTTAGCGTTAGCATTTAAAATAGAATAATAAGTGCACACCATTAACACAGCGCCATTCTTTTTCTACCTAGTCACCTTGCGGTATTAATATTCATCGTCTGTGTGGATGCTATTTTTTTTTTTTTTTAATCACGCCATTGTGGCAGAAAATGTTAAAGGTCAGCATACAGCACAAAGTACAACAAAATAGATTTGGGCTCCTAAGAGTGATGGATAAAGTCATGAATTCCTCATCTAAAGTGTCAAATGAGTTTGCGCTACCCGAGCCCATCATGTAAAATGTTAAGCAGCCGAGTCGTAAGAAAAAATATGCGAAATTTAGCGCAGTGATTTGCAGAGCAGCGGGAAGCTGAGGCGAATTACAGCATGCGTAGCATTTGTCTGACGGCGCCGTAATTAGAGCGAAGGAAACGGCTAAATAAAAACTCGGAGCCTGTGAGCTTTTTGCACAACACTTCCTGGGCTTTTATGATGTTGTTTTCTCTCAGCGTTATTGCCGTCACGCGGCTACAGAGCACTCACAAATGAAAATACGACTAAGGTAATGTCAACGAGTACACAAAAAAAAAGTGTGTCTAAAATGTAACCATATCAATGAGTCTGAAGTAAACAAAAAAGATGCTCATTCACGCGAGCCCCACACGCTTCAAAATGATTACTTTGCATTGAAATAAAGTGCGGTGCTTCTTGATGCAAGCACGCCGCTTTGATCCGCTGACCTTCTTCAAAGCGCCGCACCTAATCAACGGCGTCATTAATCAATCATCCCGCCATCTGCAGCCCAGGCAGCCTTAATGGCCGCCATCAAAGCCAGAGCCGGAGCTGACGCGCAGCTCACTTTGAGCGTGAAACCAAGACGAGGAAATTTGCTTTATCTCATCAATCCAGCCTCGCTTCTGTACTCCCCTCTCCATATACTGAGCCCCACTTCTTCATTTTCTTCTGCGCATGCCAATTCTTTCCCTCGCCTCGGTTTTCCAAGCGCAAGTTAATCAAGACGCCGAGGTACAGTCCCTAAAAGAGCATTCGCGACGCTAGCTAGTCAACAGCTTTGATATATTAAAAAAATATATAATTTTAAAGCTGCTTCCATCTTACGTGGACGACAAGCGGCCTTAAGAAGAAAAAAAAAAGGAGACAGAGAGAGGGAGAGGGAGAAAGATGTTCTCCGTTAGCTAATAGAATTGCGAAAATCCGAGCTGTGACGCCCCTAATGTTCTTAGGCAAACCGGCTTGGCACGGTCCACGGGAAGAAGAGGAGAAAGCCCGAGCTATCGAGTGTTCTCCTGTCCTAAATACCGGCGCGCCACTTCCCAGCCTTGCCCAGATGCACGAGAATTCTCTTTATCCCGGCCTTCCATCTGTTTACCGTCGCAGCGGGAGTGAGCGGCCTCGCCGTCTGTGGCAAAAAAGTCTTCCCAACAATAAACAAACACTACCTGAGCGTTATCTTTGGAGTAAAACCATATTTGGGGTCTTAAAAAAGCGAGTTTGCTTCACAGTGTTGGAGACGATCGACTGACGTGATGTCAGAGCATAACGTAATTAACTGCGCATTTTGCGTTGCCTTTATAATTACCCAGCTACAGTCCGGCCAGGCCCACTCTAATTGATTCCTATGGGAGCAATTAGCCTTTAGCATATTAGCATCGGACTAACACCGCACTCGCCTATTAAGACGATTATCTCCGCTTAGGAAAAGTCCTCATACAACCAAACTAAACGAGTCAGCTTAGACTCATTCCCATTCTGTTCAACACTGTTCACAGCGATGTAATTCAAATTTTGAATCGCAGAAAAACTCGTGGCTGATGGTCGGTCGCTCATGAAAACTCGTTGCCGAACCCGGCCCGCTGTGTCATCGGGTTTGGCCGTATCACTTGGTGTGCAGCAGGCCAGGGAAGCACTGTGCCGACTTGGCTTTTGATGCACTCACCTGAGAGGGAAATGAGAGCCATTCCCTGCTCAAGTTAATGTGGAATCACTTGGGTGGATATCAGACATATACCTCCTTCGAGTAGATGAATACGAACTGGGAGGGGAGGGGTGTAGCATGTGTTACGTGAGTTCCCAATATCAAATATGTTCTCCAATCCCCTGGAGGCGACGTCCAACCATGATTAGCATTCCACTTGACCCGCAGATGGCATCTTTAGCAACAATTAGCATTCTAGTTGAACTGATAGAAGCGGGGGCTCAAAATGATAAGAGCCCTTTTGTGCAGTCTGTCGCGTTTACGTAAGAAGAGCAGCCTCGGACCTTGTCGTCATCGCGCGGCCTTCTGTGGCAAAGCAAAACGCACTTAGCGCAATTTGCTTCGGTGTCACTCAGCTTTGGAGCTATGACTCACCACCAAAACCTCCAGAACAATGACGACGATGATGATTGTGTTGGGTTGTATACCACCGACAAATGTTTGACTCTGCCCCTGACAATAAATTTGCACTATAATGTTTTAATAAAAAATGTATTCAGGGAGACTTGCTTTAAATATGAATTAAAATGTCGTTAATATACACGTCCAGTGATGAAGGCACGGTAATTACATGGTAATACTAATAAAGCTTATTCCTCACAATTTCAATCAGGTAATCAGCCATGCGTGCCATCTTATTTTGAACCTGACATCCCTGCGACGGGAAATATGCAAATTGCAGGCAATTACGAGGCGGCGGAAACTTCCGTTTTTTCCAAGCCCGATCGTAACTTTTGTCATGAGACAGGAAATAATTTAGAAGCCTGTGAATGAAGCTTATGCATGTAATTAATGTAATGACATTTTCAGTTCATAGTATTGAAATGTCTGTTTTTGGTTTGTGGAGATGACTTGTGGTTACACGGCGATCTTTTTGTCCAACAGACCCCCCAACAGTGGAGCCGGTCCACACGGAGCTGCGGCAGGGCCTGGGCCGGCCCGTGGTCATGACGTGCCGGGTGTTGCGGGCGCACCCGTCGCGTGTGTTGCGCTTCGAGTGGCTGCTGTCCAACCGGCTTCTGCACGCCGGCCCCTTTGACACGCAGCGGGACGACACGGAGTACACCATCCGCAACCTGAATCGTGACGGCTGGGGCGAGTACACCTGCAAAGTCATCAACGAGGCCGGTGCCGGGAAGTGCACCTTCCACGTCACAGGTGAGCCGTCCGTTTCCGCCATTTACTAAAGTGAAACAACAAATTCCACAAAAGCAAATCAATTGGGGAGTTTGTGTTAAATCCGTCAACAAAATTTTGCGAGTTTATACATCCATCTCTTCAACACGCTCCCCGTCTGTGCTTGTAATTATCGCAGCGGCTGCAAATTTTTTATAGACAGCCCAAATTGTCTAGTCTCGCACAAAACGCTCATCCGCCGCCACCGTCTGGCCCGAAGATTGACAATTCAATTAAAAGAGGCGCCAAGGAAAGGGAAAGGAAAAGTCCATCCGAATAGGAGATGTCGCTCACGTCGCAACGACCGCTGTCTGTTGCACATCTTTTTTTTTTTTTTTTTTAGTTGCTTGGAGAACTGTAAGTGTCCATCTTCTTGGCTACAGCTGACGCCATCAAATTGATTTAGAGAAGGCTTTCAATCACACAAGTCTTCTATTAGTGTCATGAATGAAACCGTGGACACGTTCAATACTATTCTCCAGGATATGGATATCTCCTTGATTTAAAATTTTTGTCACTACGAGAGACACAAAATAGCGGAAAAATATCGACTTTTACACGCTGTATGAAAGACTTGCGTCTACCTCTAGAGGGGTTAATTTACCGGGTCGGTCTGGTGCTTCCAATGACTTTCTTCCATACCCGTTTAGCGGCGTTTCTAATTGCAAAGCCTCCCCTTCGCGTGTGACAGAAACGTCGGTGAGGCAGGTACATCCGAGGCGTCCTGTCCCCCGCAGCCAATTGTGTTTTCCGCCTTCTGTCGCTCACCCTCCTTCGCTTTCATCCCGCATCCCTCCCTCGCTCTCCCGCCCAGCGTTCCACATTCCCGCCATCTGGACTCACCGCTTGCCAAAGGTAGGGAAGGGCCAATGGGAAGGCACTCTCAGTCGGGGGGAAAAAAAAAATCCAGCTCAGAGTGTCCCCCGATGTCATCCGTGAAATGTGCCGTGACACGTTCCCTTAACTCTTTTTCCCTGGAAGATTTATATCGCAGATGTGGCAGTGTGGGATCAAAATTGTTCTTGTGGCTGACATACGAGCGTGAGATGAGGAGGCTGTTCATGAAATATTTGTCTCGCCTTTTAAAAAAAATAAGGATTATATTTTTGCGTATTGGTTTGGATATTTTTTGTCCAATGTTGCACCATTTTTTCTAATGTTATTTTCTTATTAAATTTTCATTCATAACTTGTTTTTCATTTTCCAATTGTGCTACTTTACTCACATAATTTTGAACTAGTATTTTCTCATCAACATTCCGACTTTATAAATGTCAAACTTCATTTCATACATTCCAGCTTCTTGTGATCGAAATCGTTTCGGCGCATCGCTTCTGCATCCACTGAGCAACATTTACTTCTTTTTTTATTGCCGACTGAACAAATACAAGGAATTAGATGGAAAAAAAAGCCGGAGGATAACGCCCGGGTTTTGTTCTCCGGTGCGTTTTACGAGTCACCTCGTGAAATTAATCCTTCATAATAATGCGCTTGTATGCTCGCGGGTTTTTATTGTTGTCATTAAGGAAAAAAAAAGTGATTCAGGATTCGCCTTTAAAATACAGCCGTATCGTCTCTTAAATCAAACTCACAGGTACTTTGTTTTAATTCCATCTGTTTTGACGGCAAAACCTGATCTCCACATCAAAGGTGGAATATGTCTCTTCACATCGAAGCTTCTAACATACAAGTCATCGTTTTTGTCGTTTCGCTGCAATTCTTCATGTATCTTAGATGCACGATGTCGGTTGGAAGTTACTCGGCATTATCATATACCCCCATTCTGTCATTTTTTTTTTTTTTCTTCTTCAAAAAGCTGTAAAACTCTTAGCGGAACTCCAGAGACGCTTCTCAGTACCCCCCTCCCCCCTTATGAATTCGAGTTGCTTTTAAAGATGCA